>NW_026057577.1:33520714-33686090 GCF_023721935.1 Panthera uncia
TATATATATATATATATATATATATATATATATATATATATATATATGAAGAACATAAATATATTCTCTTCCAGAGAATAGGAAGCTCTCAGCAAATTGTTCAGAAAGAAGTCAAAGATCTGGCAACCTGCCCATCCATTTAGCCTCCAGCCTTCAACCATTGCCCAAGAATCCTCCTTATAGCCCAGCCCATTATGGTTCCAGGCCTACCCCTCCACTCACCTCTGTTCCCTCAGCACCACTCCCCAGTCTCCACTGGGCATCCCCCTAACCAGGTATCTGACCCTCTTGTCTCCCCTGGAGCCCTTCTCTCTGCTTCCCCTCCATGACAACTGTTCTCCCCACTCTATCCCAGTTAGGCTTCTCCTCTAGGCATGAGCCCATCTGCCTGAGGCCTCTGCCTTCCAGCACGTCCAGTGACAGCAGGACTGCAAGTAAAGACCCCTGGATTCCCACGGAGACAGAGGTGGCTGAGGCCGCAGCACTGGGCTCCTGTCCTCCTAGAGGGACCCTTCACCCTTAGTCCTCTCCCAGGAGCAAAAGCAGTCTTTAAATTCTTAAATCCCATCATGACACCCCCCTCCCTTTAAACACCTCAGTGACTTCTCAGAGCTCTTAGGATGAGACCAAAGTTTTTAGTGTCCATTTTACAACCTCAGCCCCTGACACCATCTCCCCTTGGGATAGCCACACTGGCTGCCCTTAGTCCACTGAACTGGCCAAGCATTTCCCAGCCTCAGAGGCTTGGGGCACATTCCTCACTCTGCCTGGAAAGCTCTCTCCCACAACACAATACTTTCTCCTAGATACTTCATTTTACTTCTCAACATTTTACTTTGAGATGTTTCAAGCTTGTCAAAAAGTTCACTTGTCGAAATAGTGTGATGAACTCAGACATACTGTTTTTACCTAGATTAATCAGTTGTTTGTATTTTGCATTTTTTTTCTCTCTCTCTCTTTCCACACACATACTACACTTTTTTTCCTGAATATTTGAGAGTTGCAGACGTTGTAGTATTTGAAAAACTTTAGTATACACCTCCTAATAACAGTAACATTCTCATACAAACCATACAAGAATGATCACGTTTGGGAAATTTAACAGTAGTGTAATAACATGTAGTCCACTGGCAGATTTTCATAAATGTTCTCCAAATGTCCTTTTAATTTGTTTGGTATTTTTTTTTTTTTAAAGCAAGCTCTATACCCAATGTGGGGCTTGAACTCATGATCCTAATATCAAGAGTTGCATGGTCTACCAACTGAGCCAGTCAGGCACCCCTGATGTTTTTTTTTTTTTTTTTTTCCAATTTGGGATTCAATCAAGGAGCATGAATTACCTTTGCTTGCCCTATTGCTTTCGTCTCCTTTAATGTAGAACAGTCTCCTTACTTTTTTTGTCTGTCTGTTTTAATGACATGGACATTTTTTAGAGTCCAAGCCAGTTGTCTTTTCAAATGTCCCACAATCTGGGGCTCCTGGGTAGCTCAGTTGGTTGAGCATCTGACTTCAACTTAGGTCATGAACTCATGGTGTCAGCACCAAACCCACTTTGAATCCTCTGTCCTCCTCTATCTATCTGTCCCTCTCTCCCTCTGTCTCAAAAATAAACACTTACAAATAAATAAATAAAATGTCCCATGATCTGGATTTGCTTATCATTTTCTCACAGTGAAATCAGGTTAACAACGATTTTGGTAGGAATACTGACTGGGTGACATTGTACACCTCCCACAGCATTACGTCAGGAATCATTACATGTCATTTTGTTCAGCTATCAGGGATACTCACTTTGTTCACTTAAAGTGGTATCTTCAGATCTCTCCATTACAAATATATTTAAAAATATTTGTGATTAATAAGTACTCTGTGTGTGATATTTGAGACTGTGCAGCAACCTTTCAGTTTTAATATTTTAATATTCACCAGTGATTGGTGGTTACAAGGTGGTGATTTTCTGTCATTCCTCCTACCTTTGTTTATATGGAATTGTCTTACAGATTACCTGGAAATTTATTCAGATGTGAATTCCCTGTCTTCTAATTTCCCTTTTCCTCAGGGAAGCTTGGACTGATTGAGCTCCCTAGCCCTTACTAAATCAAGACTCCCTTATACACCCTGCTCTTTGCCCCCATGGCACTTGTCACAGTTACCATTAAATAATTGTGTGATTATTTAATGTCAGCCTCTCAGTATATAGACCATGAGCATCACAGAGACTATGTCAGTCACGTTCACAACTATAACCCCAGTATCTTGCCCATTGTCTGGCACACAGTAATTGGTCAGTAAATGTTGGTTGAATAAATGGACACAGAATTCCAACTGTTGTCACTCTGAGAGAGAAATGAGGCTCCTACTTTCCCTTCAACCCTGTCTGATGTGAGGGTATAGAGGACACATAGAGCAGCTGCACTCTGGCCAAGCCTTAGACTAAGTCCACCTACCTGAGGATGGAGAATCCCAGATCAGGGGAAACCGTAAGCAGGGACAGAACTTGGAAAAATTGTAAAGCATTTCTTGGCTGTGCTCACCCACCATGACAGAATACACCAACACGATCATGCTCTTGCTCTCTCTGTCTCCCTCTCATGCTTCCAAGGCCTACCCTGCAGCCCTTACCCTGGTGCCAGATCCTTCCCTATGGTAACCTCACTCTCTTCGTGTGTTTTCCCCCCCATTCATTCAAGCAAGAAATACTTATTGATGAACTTTGGTGTTCCAGGTGGTGCCAAGGGTCACCTAATGGTGTGTGTGTCAGGGTGGCTCTTCCTTCCCTCAAAAACAGAAATAATATGATATTTCAGAATTCCAAAAAACATGGAAATACTCACTGTGGGAAAAATCTGAGTTGAGCTGGAATTTCTTCAGGTCATTTATAAGTTAGTGTTTTTAACAATCATTAATCACTTCGTGTTTTTCTCAATGCTTAGAGTGTCCAAAGGTTTTAATTAGGTACTTCAGCAGGAGGGGCGCAGACACCATCTTCTACAGACGGTGTAGACAGGTATAGCAGCAGGAGCCATGCGACCTGAGCTGCCTGGGAGAGGCACCTGGGCTGCGCTGGGGGGAGTTGCTTAGGAATCCCTCTGACAAATTTTATTCATCTTAGCAAGGTAGAAGTTGGGAACTGGCAGTCTAGGGAACACCAGATTTGCTGTGAGAGGGAGCTTGAGGAATTAGGGAAGTGCCTCAGAAAAGGTTTGATTTCTATAGATGGTGCAAGGCAAGCAAGTATGCTAGGCAAAGGGATTTTTTTCAAAGTATTTGCAAACATTACATGTTATAATCCTACAGGCCATCTTTGGGCATGGGATGGAGATATAGGTTACTAGATCTGGGAGCTCTAGGAGAGGACGGGAGAGGCGTGAACTAGGCTGGCCTGGGAGACTGTATTCACCATCCCACTCTCTCCTCAGCTCCCAAAATGGCGATGAAACCGGCACTTGGCCCAACAACCAGTTTGACACAGAGATGCTTCAAGCCATGATCTTGGCCTCTGCCAGTGGTAAGTTGTGCCACTGTGTGTGTGGGGATGGGGGACCTGGGGTTCTGGGGGGAATCCCACAGCCATCTGCCTTAAGACTGGCTATCAACCTGCATGGTTTCTCTGGATCTTTCTCGGAGTCCCTGAGAGGACTCATAATTCCTGGACAAAAACCCAGGTTGAGAAACAGGTTCAGACTTCCTGGGATGCCTAGAAAAGAGTGAGAAAGGAAAGATTTATTGAGGGAATAGAGGGAGTGACGTTAAGAGTCCAGCTCCAGAAGGGGACCGCATGGGTCGGATCCTACTTCTGTCATTTATTATCTTTGTGAATTTGATCATTTTGCTTAATCTTGACAAGTATCAGCTTCTTAAGCCAAGAAAATGGAGACAGTGGCCTCAAAGCGTTGTTGTGAGGATTAAATGAGATGATAACACAAAGCACAAAGTACTGGACCCGTGACGTACAGGCCCTTCCCTCCATGGTTGTGGGCGTGGATACTCCCAGCACAGAGAACACATTTGGATATGTGAGACCCCTTCCCTTTGTTGTTGCCCCACCTCCAGAGCAGGATTTTGATTTTCCTAGAAGGCTAACAGAACTTCACATGCAACAGAGATTCAGCCAATGGTTTTTGTCCCTGAACAGTCAGAAGGGTCCTGAGTAGGGCAAACAGAAAAACAGAATGATGTTAGTACTTAAGAGCACAAGCTTTGGAGGCAGACCAACCTGGACTCAAATCTCAGCACCCACACTTAGCCATGAGTCCTCAAGGAAGCCCCTCTGGGCTTCACTTTCAGTGACTATCACATGAGAACTAGAACAGATCTTGCTGGTGTTGTGAGGGCCCAATGCAAGGCCTTAGCATGGGGATGACAGAGTAAGGCACAATAGGTAGTGGCCAAAATTGATTACCTCTTATCTTGTTTGACCCATAAAAGGCAGATTGAGAATAATGCCTGTTCATAAGGACTAGTTTTAGGAGCAGCACATCTTGGGCTTCCTATGAAGGCTATCAGGGCGTTAGACCCTGGGCTTACTTAGTGCAGTGAAATCCTCTGTCTGGCCTGTAGCACGTGTGGAGGGCTGGGACAGAACCCGGTAAAATCAGAACAATAACTTTCAAATCATACCTATGTTCTGTCCTGGGTGCATGCTAGGCCTCACAACAATTCATCCTCTTAACCAGCTCTGCAAAGCAGGTCTGTGATTACTTACATCTGACAGATGAGAAAACTGAGAAATCCCTTGCTCCAAGGTCCCCATTTTGAGATGCAGATTGGGGATTCTAACCCAGTCTGACTCTCAAGTTCACGCGTTTGCTTTTGCAGTGACCATGTCTGCCTTTAGATGCAGCCTATGTTTCCCTTTTAGCTGAATAGGTGTAGAGGCTAAACTCCTCTTACTGTCTTGCTTTATTCTCCCAGACTAGAGGTGCCAGATAAAACACAGGAAGCTTGGTTAATTTTAACTTCACGTGAACAACAAATAATATTTTAGCATAAGTAGGTCCCAAACATGAGTATTGGGACATACTATATTAAAAAAGAAAAAAACCTGCTCATTGTTTATCTGAAGTTCAGATTTAATTGGGAGTATTCTGCATTTTATTTGTTAAATTTGGCATGCCTCTCCCAGATGTCTGTGAGGTTAAGTGAAGCCAGGCCTGTGGTAGTTCACGTGAAGGTGGAGAGGAAGGGGAAAGTGACCAGGGCAGCAAGCCTTCCGGGACAGAACTGGCCCAGGTCTGGGGTGGGCAGGGGATTGTACTTCTGGAGGGGCCAGATACTGAGTATGAAAGAGGCAGGTGGGTGGCTCTAGGAGATACCAAGTCAGGTTCTTGAGGGAAGTAGGCAGACAGGTATATTTAACTGTTGTGGGTTTTAGCATTACATGAAGGAAGGAGGCTTTTGGCCTAAATCCAGATTTAAGAAACAGAAATGGAATCAGTATTTATGGCCTAAAACCCCCCAGGGTCCCCTCCCTTGTCAGGGCTCCACCCCTCTGGCCCACACAGCATCTGACCTGAGTGTAGGCTAGGGCCTTGGGGAATGATCCAGAGGGTTGAAGTGGCAGGGTCAGGCTCTACTCCCACTTTCACACCCGCTTCTCTGCCCTGAAGCCAGAGAGGTTCCTGGAGTCCAGCCCAGCCTGGCTAAGGGGCTGCTGAGGGGAAGTAAGTAAGAAGGAAAGTAAGTACACTTGGGAGGCACTTTAAATAAACACTTGGGGGGAAGTGTGTTCTCAAGGAGGTTCTGATTTGCGGTTCAACTGACTCTGGATTAGCTTGACCAGGCCTCCCTGTCTGGAGGTGCTGTCTCAGCCCTGAGCTGGGGTGGGAAGGGAGGCTGTGAGGCCAGGAGCTGGAGAGGAGGCCAGTGACCTTTACCCTTTAGGCCAGAGTTTGCCTAGGTTCTTTCTTAATGCCTTTTTTTTTTTCCTAAGATTTAATTTTTAATTTTTATTATTTTTGTTTATTAAATATTTATTTATTTTGAGAGAGAGCATGAGTAGGGGAGAGGCAGAGAGAGAGGGAAAGAGGGAGAGAGAGAGAATCTCCAGCAGGCTCCACACTGTCAGCACAGAGCCCCACATGGGGCTTTATTCCACAAACCGTGAGATCTTGACCTAAGGTGAAATTAAGAGTTCAGCTGAGCCACCATCAGGTGCTCCAGATTTTATTTTTAAGTAATCTCTACACCCAACGTGGGGCTCGGACTCATAACCCTGAGATCAAGAGTTTCATGCTCTATTGACTGAGCCAGCCAGTCACCCCTTTCTGGCTGCTTTTTAAAGAATGTTTCTCTATAGAATGGAAAAGATCTTGGTCCCTGCTCACTGTGTGCTGGGGGGAGGTAGAAGGAGGCACCGATGAAGAATTGATTCTACAGAAGGTCAGAGGCTGCAATCCACCATCTCCACCCTCAGACCTACAGATGGGGAAATGGAGGCCTGAGTTGTGCAGGGCCTCTGCCAGGGTCACCCAGCTTTCTTAGTGACAGCGCTAAACAGAAGGAACTCTAGTGTCAACCTTTTTCTGGTATGCCCTGGATTTGCACATCTTCTCTCTCCTGGTCCAGCCCAACCTCAAAGTCCCCCACAGAGCCTGGGCCAGCATCAGGCCTGTGCTTCTGGTGGGAGGTGGCAAGAACTGGCTTTGTCATTTCCACCTCCTTGGGGTGCTCCTTAGAGATCTGGGATGCCGGTGGGATGTGGGTGGGCTTTGCCTCCAGTTACCAAGTCAAGCCCTTTGTGCCCTTCTGTTTCTACCTCCCTTCTCCCTGGTTCTCCCCATTTCTGCGTGCACACACATGCGTGTGCATGCGTGTGTGTGTGTGTTATGTGTATATGTGTATGTATGTATGTGTGTGTCCCCCTCTCTCTCCCTCTCTGGCGCCTCTGAAGTCTCCCGTTTAGCCCCTAAATCACTCTGGAATCCTAGCTCTTTGAAGCAGAATCTAGGCCCCTTCCCCCACCCCTTCATTCCCAGGCTGGAAGAGGGTATGCTGAAGGGGAGGGTAAGCTTGGCTCCATCCTGGAGTTAATTAGGGAAAACGTTGAAAAAGTCAATGGAATGAAAGGGCTGGGGGAGGGGAGCAGTCTGGGGAAAGAGAGAAGGAAGTGGGCAGCTGCTCCCTCCCACCCAGCCTTTCACACACACCCCAAAGCCCTCAAATCCCGGGATTTGGGACTTGAAATGGAGATTGTAGAAACCCGAGCATTGGAGTGAGGAGGCAGAAAGACCCAAGGGTTTTCTCTCTGTTCCCTTCTCCTGTGCCCTTCCCCCTCTTGGGCTGGTTTTTAAAATAGTTCCTGTCTATTTCTCAATCCCTGGTTAGTGTCCCAGGATTAGTCAGCCTCTCCGGCTTTAGTCACCCTCTCTACCCACTCCCAGGGTCTAGCATAGAGTAAAGGGAGGCTGGGAGGAGAACTCTTGTCAGCTGGGCTGGGGCTTGGCTGGGAATTCCAGGGGCTTTAACCCTCCCACTGCCAGAGGACTCCAGCAGGAGCCCTTGTGAACTGAGGCTGAGTCCGGGAAATTCCTGGTTTTCCTTGCTGCACCCAGGGAGCATGTAGAGTAGAAGTAACAACACACACTGTATGGTGGTGATGATGTGAGCGCTGCACTCAACACTGAGTGAGCCCTTACTAAGTGCCTGTGGACTCATGAAGCACTGTCTCATTTGAGCCTCACAAAAACCCAATGGGATAAGTGATCCTGTGCTTTTCTACCTTCAGTGTGCCTAAAAATCACTTGGAAATCTTGTTAAAATGCAGATTCCAAGTCTCCATTTCTAACAAGCTCTCAGGGTGATGCTAAGCTAGAGCCAGAATACTTCTCTAGACCCCGTTTTTTCTTGTATACAGTAGGAAGTTGGGCTTGGGGTGTTGTCTGATGTTCCATAGCTCTGATACTGTGAACCTCTGTCTACCTTGTACCTAAGATACCTGGTCGCAGAGAATGGGCCAAGTGGGTGATGGGTATTAAGGAGGATACTTGTGATGACCACTGGGTGTTACAGGTCAGTGATGAATCCCTAAATTCTACACCTGAAACTAATGTTAACCATATATGTTAACTAACAAGAATTTAAATAAAAATTTGAAATCCAAAAGAGAAATAATAGATATCTGGTCCCGGAATCATCTTTTTAGCCTCCTAGAACATGGCTCATTTTGTCTTCTGTCCTCCTCCTTTATCCTCAGAGTGATAAGATCCAACCTGATGGTGGTAGTGGTGACTCTCTCTACAGTATATGTTGAGATACACTTAGCCACCCCTGCTTTAACCTGTGATGGCTGGTGTGGATTTGAGTTAGTCTTTTACCTTCTCTGAGCCTTGCTTTCCTCATATATAAAGTAAGGATAAATACCATACCTCACTGGGTTGTCTCATTGAGGTGAAAGCCATCATGCACGTGCAGTATCTAGCAGAGTACTTGGCACAGAATAGTTGACACTAGTCAACTCCTGTCGCTGTTATGAAATGAATACCTGCAAAGCCCCCTGACCCCCTGCTAACAACAGAACTGCTGAGTGCCCCCACTCTGTGGGCACCGGCTGGTGAAGGATAGGAGGACACACAGGCCCTAGTTGGAGCCCCCCAGGAGACCACAGTCTAGTGTGGAGACCAGAGAGGCTCCCGTGAGAAGGGTTAGGGCAAGGACTGGAGAGCTTTTATTTATGCCCTGAAAAATAACAGCATGTTTCAGGCCCTACATAATCTTGGTTAGTCTTCACCCAAACCAGAAGAGGTAGTTGTTATTTTTACCCCTTTTCATAGATCAGGAGACATAGGGATTGCCCCCAATTGGTTAGTAGGTAAAAGAGCTAGGAATCAAACCCAGCTGGTCTCACTCCAGAGCCACTTACCTCTGCCTCTTTGTTAGAGGGTATTAGAGGGTATTTATCAAAAGGTGTTTATCCCCCTTTGATAGAGATGATATTCCCAGGGCTCATTGTGGTCAGGGCTGGGCGCTTTGCCCATTAACTGGTTGTGCTATAAAAGAGGGACCCAGAGTTTAGCTCTTCACCTTCCTCTCTCTCTTGCAGAAGCTGCTGATGGGGGCTCCACCCTGGGAGGGGGCGCTGGCACCATGGGCCTGAGTGCCCGCTACGGGCCCCAGTTTACCCTGCAGCACGTGCCGGACTACCGCCAGAACGTCTACATCCCCGGCAGTAACGCCACACTGACCAACGCGGCTGCCAAGCGAGATGGCAAGGCCCCCACCGGTGGCAATGGCAACAAGAAGAAGTCAGGCAAAAAAGAGAAGAAGTAACGTGGAGGCCAGGCCAAGAGCCACGGGGCAACTTCCCTCCCCAACCAGCCCAGCCTCTCCGTATCTGTACCCAGGCCTCATATTTTCAGGGCTCACCCCCAGATACTGGTAGGGGTCCAGGCCATGCTCCCTTTGAGAAACAGAAACAAGTGCCCAGTCAACACCCCCCTCTCTGCCCCCAAGGGATTGAATATGCAAAAGGGAGTTCTGCTGGGAACCCCCATCCAGTCAATTGCTGTGCCCATGGGGGTAGTGGGGTTAGTGTAGACACCATTTATCACACCCCCTTTAGTTACAGCTGAACTTTGCCATCTTCCAAATTCAATCAGGCCCATCCACAATTCCCTGCCTCGCTCCTGTCACCCCACCCCCTCAGCAGCTCCTCTTTCTTGAATAAGGTGGTTGGGGTGTTGAGGTACCTGGTGACCTAAAAAGGCTCGTAGTTCTGAAGAGTTGGAAGGGCGTCATAACCTCTTGGCCTCTCCAGTTCTCAGACTGCCCCCAAAGCATGGTTTGGTGCCCGTCCCTTCATCTCCTTCCAGAGCCCAAGACCAAGCTCAAGTTTTGGCAGACATGGTCACCATTGCCATGGTACTGACGCTTGCTGGATTTAGGGAGGGCACTTTGCTACCGTGCCTCTTCCCAGCGCCCTTGGGACCAGTCTTTTGTTCTGTTTTTCATTGTTTGATGTTCCCGCTGCATGCCGTGACTTCCCCCTCTCCAAACAAGAGACTTCATTGCATGTTCCAAGACAGTATGGGGTGGTAAGATAAAGAAGGGAAGGGTGTGGATATAGGGGATGGACAAAGCTTGACTTGCCAGTTATCAGGATCTTGCAGAAGGCTCTGTGTCCCCAGGGTACTGGCCAGATCCCCAATTCCAGCCATAAACCAAGTACCAGGCTGGACTCTTGTTTACCACATTCAAGGCTTGCTCACTCACCTCAGGCAGTGAGCTTTGGGCTGAGCTATTAGCACCAATGGATTTAAACTGGCATTATAGTCAAAGGAAGGTCTGAGGACGTTTGGGACCAGGTCCCCTGGAGAGGTCAGAGGGCCCTCTGTGGGTGCTGGGTACTCCAGAGGTGCCACAGGTAGAAGAATCAGTGTGGCCCTAGCAGTGAGGGCCAGCTAGGTGGTTCTTGGTCCCTGGGTTGGGGAGGCATGGAGCTACAGCAGGGACCAGGTGGACAGAAAGTCTTAGCCTAGGATCCGGGCTTCTCCACAGGGCCCCTGCACTCCTCCAGCCTCTCTTCCTTCATCTTGCCAGGTGCCATTTCTTCTCCGTGAAGGCCAATGCCCAGCCCCCCCCCCCCCCCCCCCCCAGTCTGCTCTCTAGTGGCCAGAGCCTGGTTAAAGTCCCCCAGTGCCTCCTTGTGCATAGACCTTTCTCTGCCCATCCCCTTCTGCCCACCCCCTCCCCCAGGCCCGTACCTCCGTACCTCCAGTGGGGCTGCGCAAGAACCCCACCCCAACCCTTACAGTAGTGTAGAGCCCCCTCCCTCTTGCGGCTGGTGTAGAATAGCCAATAGTGTAGTGCGGTGTGCTTTTCCGTGATGGCGGGTGGGCGGAGGGCTCCGCGCAGCCATCTGTCGTTGAATCCACCTGCAGCGGCCCGTGCTGTGTTTTGTGCTGTGTCCATGCGCTGCGGCGACCCCGTCCCCTGTACTGACTCCTATAAGTGCTTCTCTTCGCATAGTCATGTAGCTCCCCACCCACTCCCCTTCCTGTGTCTCACGCAAGTTTTATACTCTAATATTTATATGGCTTTTTTTCTTTGAAAAAAAAAAATTAAAAGGTTTCTTCTGAAAGGTTGAACGGTTCTGTGTAAGAGATGGAGGCTCCTAGCATTTGTGGATGAAGTGCCAAGAGGTGTATGCTGGAAGAAAGGCGGGATCGCAAGGCTATTGTATTTGCATCTTGGTTTTGTGTCGCTGCCCTTGAGTGTGTGTGTGACAGTCAAATGTGGCTGTGTGTGCTTGCAATACTGTTGTGCATATGTAACAGTATACAATCGACTGTAATTGCGCTTGTGGATCGGTATACCGTTGTGTGTAATCGTTTTATGGGTCTGTTGAGGAGGGGGATCTCTGAGCGCTGCGTGGCGCTGTGCAGTTGAGCGTGCAATTGTATGCTTGTGGCTCTCTCTCCCTTAAGGTTCTAAGCACCAGTCTCCCGGCAGAAGAGGAGACTCCAGAGCGGGGGAGGACTGTGTTGGCAACGGCTACAGAGCTGGAAATCGGGTGGTGGACATTTCCTTAGTTTCCCCCTCTTCCCTGCTAAAATTAACACCCCACAGTGCCTTTGTGGGCTCCTTCCTAGGAGGGTGGATTCTCCTTTGACCACTCCCCTCCACCCTGGCTGCCTAGTGGCTTTGGGAACACCGTGCAAGAGGGCAGGCTACATATAGCCTGGGCCTTGGTTCACCCATCTGGAAGTCACCTTTCCACTCTCTGTGGCAAAGCCAAGGAAAGTAGAAGGTTCATCACTTTGTTGCTGGGGATGGTGTGGGGTGCCCTGTGTCAAGGGGATTGAAGAGTGGGTATACAGGATAGATTGTCGGTAGACCCAGACTATCTTCCCTTGTTCCTCTTCTCCCTCTCTCCTTGCTTTTCCATTCACTTCTCACCCCTCCTCCCCTCCCCTCTTCCTCAGTCCGCCTCCTTGGAACACAGTGGGAATTGGAGGTTGTCCTCTGCAGGAAGTACAGAGGAGAGAAGACCGGGTGCAGAGGAATGACAAACACAGACCCACTGGGGTTATCTGGCGGATCCGGGAAGGCATGCCTAACTGCAGGGTGGAAGGAGGCAGTCTGTGGGCTTCCTATGCGCATCCTCCCAGAGCCGGGTCATGTGTTTTGCCAGCTCCTGAAGTCGGTTGTCACGGAAACCAAGCCTTCCAACTAAGCATCTGGAGGCGACCTTCTTGTGTGGGAGGAAGGGTGGTGTGGACGGTTTCTGAGATGGAATTGGGGTTTTGTTTCTGAGAGCTGGGTTGCAGAGGGCGGGGTGCTGGCTGCCTGGGTTCTATTCCAGGCACGGCAGTAGATTGGCAGTGTGTGTGAGCAGCTGTGGTTGGTCCCCTAATTGGTATGTGCGCCTGTAAAGCTCTGAAACAGAAATGCGTGGCTTCTGGGGGGGGGGAGGAGGCAGGCAACCTACACCCACATCCCCAGCCATACCGGGGAGGCAGCTGGCCCAGGCTCCAGGGCTATTTAAAAGGCTTTTATTTCCAGTTCTAGAGCCTGCCAGAATGGGTTTGTGGTCCTCTTCAAGCCCCTCATTGTCTATTCTGGGTCTGTTCATAGCTTGTAAGGTTCCTTTGTGTAGGTTACAGCGTGCTCAAGTATGGCTCTGAGCTGCAAGTCACCTGGAGCATGACCTCTGCTGGCAGGCTCAGGTTTCTGTCCCCCTCTTCCCCCACATAAATTCCTCTAATCTGCAGTGTGGTT
This sequence comes from Panthera uncia, assembly GCF_023721935.1. Taxonomy (NCBI): domain Eukaryota; kingdom Metazoa; phylum Chordata; class Mammalia; order Carnivora; family Felidae; genus Panthera; species Panthera uncia. The sequence goes on from NW_026057577.1 coordinate 33,533,432, forward strand.
GGTCTGTGGCCACCAAGGTGGGGGGGGGGGGCGGCAGGGAGACATGAAGAGGGGAGATGGGAGAATCTTCCCTCAGCAAAAGAAACACAGGTACTGCCAGGACCTAGTAGTTCTTGACATGTGGGGGTGCTAGGAGGTGAGGAACTAGAACTGAGTTCAAGAAAAGGGTTCCAAACCAGGCTGCCAAAATAGAACTGGGGCCCTATTCCTTTGTAAGATGCAAATGTAAGGGCAGAAGCCTAAGCATGGTGTCTGTCTGGCACATGTTAGGCACCTTAAGCTTTTTGACAATGATCTGTCAGATCAACCAGGGATTTGGAAAATAGCTTAAAGTCACAAAGGAGGAGGTAAGGTAGTACTGTTTCAATGCTTTATTAACAGTTGGAAACAAACCCAACAAACTGGAGGTGATGACATCCCAGAAGCCCAAGAGGCAAGGGAAACAGGTTTGCATTTTGTCTTTTTAAATTTTTTATTAAATGCATCTTAGCAAAAGTAGATTAAAAAAGAAAGGGTCAAAGCCCCAGATGTCAGCAGGGAAGAGGAGGGGACCCAGGGGAGCAGCCTCCCCCCTACTCAAAGGAGATGCTGTTGCCCCTTCACACAGACAGCTGTAGCAAACGGAACCTTTGTTCCTGGCCTGAAGGCCTCCCTGTAGGAAGCCTCAGGTCTCCTGCGTTCCTCCCTTTGCTCCAACAACTTTAATTCTGGGTCAAGCCTGAGCAGTGTCATTCTCTCTCCTACCTGGGGGTGGAAGCTAAAAGCAAAGGAGGGCAAAGTGTCACCCTGAGCCAGAGAATCTGAGCTTCCTGGAGCTAGGGCCTCTGAACAGTCTGGCCTGCCCACTGTTCATAAGGGAGCAGGGGGACGCTGTGTGGCAACACTACTCCCTTGCCCAGTGTCCAGTTAGCATTTGCACATTTGGCTTGATAAATATATTAAATTTTTATTAAAAACTCTATGGTCTCAGAGCTCCCACCACTGAGGCCTGGTCCACCTCTACCAGAGAAGAGCTCCTCCTGCCCCAGAACTAGATGATGGGAGAGAAAATCTGCACTGGACTTCAAGGGCCCAGAAGGCTTTAGGGTGGAGGTGGAGGTCCAGGGTGTTGTTCAGGACTGAGGCCTGTGGGGAGAAACCCCAGGGACACCAGGACCTGCCATCAAAATCTCTTACATTATGGAGGGGAAAGGGGGAAGGGATAGTTATTCTCTTAAAAAAAAATCTCATATAAAAATAGATCCATTTGCAAAACAATTTCTCAGCCAGGAGGCTCCACCTCCCATTTCCTTGGAGACAGAGGGTGAGGTGTTGGGATGGTCACAATAAAGCCCATACTCCAGAGGAGATGCACCAAAGCTCCGGGGAAGATGTGAGGAGAGACCATGGCTCAGTAGCCTGGGGCAGGTATAGAGGGTTCACAGAGGCAGGGTCATAAAACATGGCAGCAGGCTGGGGACAGGTCCCACAATGTCTCTATATCCTGCCTGCCCACAGGCTCTGGCCTAGGCCATCGTGGAACAGATCAAGTGGTCCAGGTCCTTTTTGTTTTGGGAGGCCCTTCCCAGGAAGGTTTGGGGAGGGTGGGGTTTGCCTCCCCACTTCTCTGGGCATGGCTCCCAGTGTCACACCACTAGTAATAAATAACAGTAACCGGGAGAGGGAAGAGCAGAGCAGAGGTGACAGCGATGAAACGAGGGATACGGCCTAAAGGTTCACAAGCCCCATGCTGTTCTCAGGGCTAGAGAAACCACAAAAGAAAAGCACGAACCCAGCAAGATTGACCAAAGTGAAAGCCTACTGGAAAGGCAGGGGTTGAGAAAGCAGGTGGGGCCTGGTCTGAGACAAGGCCTCAGAGTGACAGAAGACCGCTGGGGTTAAGGCAGCAAACACAGAGCCTGCTTTGGTAATACAACAGCCAGGGCGGGCTGGGCTCAGGCCTCCCCACACTGCCTTTTCCTACTGGCCTCCAGGCAGCTGAAGCTGTGTGTGATGTACAGAGAGCAGCAGGCCAGAGAGTAAGACAGGGTCAAGGTAGTGGGAGCAGCCACCGCAGAGGAATATTTCCGTGACCCTTTAGGCACATGCTGCAGGGCAAGACAGTCTGGGGCTCCACTAAGGAAGCTGCTGGGGCCATAAGACCCAGCTTAGCTTGCACGGCCAACCAGCTCCTTGGGTTCTTCAAGGATTGTGGGGACTCCCTCATTGTTCTTGGCAACCTTAGGAGGAACAGTAGTCATGGCATCATCCTTGGTCAGCTCCGAGGCTAGCAGAGATGTGACTGCACACCCAGCCTTCCTGTTGGCTGCAAAGAAAAGACATGAGAGATCTTGTCCACAGAAGGCCCAATTTCTAATCCCTTTCAAACTCTGTAGCAGACATTCCGCCCAAAGCCATGCAAATGTGGCTGCACAGTCTGGTTCAGAAGGCCCTTCTTTGAAAGAAAGAGGGGCAGAGACCTAACAACATGTGGAATATACTTCCTAGGTGCAGAGAGCATGTGGTGCAGGCTTTCCTGTGTGAAAACTGTACACAGGTTTGAATATAGCTAGACAGAAAAAATGTGATTCAGGCTTGTTAGGTAAAACTTAAAGAGGAATGAAGTGCCCAAAATCTGTTTTCTCATCATAGAGCTGTTGGAATTAAATAGACTCAGGCTTAGTAAAGAGTAGTAGTTTTGTTTTCTTGGCTGTTTTCAGGAATCTCCTAGGCCAAAACCATTTCAAGTCAGACCTGGGGAGGCCTGTCCAACCACAGGAAGGCCTTCAGTAGGCTGCTGGGGGCAACTCCCGCAAAGCAGAGCAGCAGCCACGCGCTGACGTCAAGTGCACGTCACACTCCCATGTGTACCCCTACCCCCCTTCCCTCTCCCCATGCCCACATGCCCAGCTCTTCCCCACCTCTTCAGGAGTAGCAGCTGGGAGACAAATGCCAAGGGCCCTACAAGGTATGTATGTCGGGGTAGGGGTGAGTGGGTAATGAAAGGTATGTCAGCAAAGGCAGAGCTGCAGTCAGGGATGGTGAGGACAGGCTCCTACAAAGAAATCTGATTCCAATGTGTTAAGGGATGGTGACGCTCCAGTTGTAATCTTAGAAAGAGAAGAACCAATTAAGCCATGAGTTTCTGTTCTCACTGCTGGGAGCCATCCCTAAGACTGTCACAATTTATGGAATGCAGATTTATGGCCCCAGTATCTTCATTCAGCACAAAGGCAGTTCCTTGGGACCATGCCCATCTCATGTTCTCTGCTTCTTCCCATGCCCTACAAAACAGCACAGAAAGACCACATGTACACAAAGAGCTGCCTGCCTGGGTCAAAGAAGCCAGACACAAAGGCTAAACGTGCTATGATTCCATTTCTATGAAATGTCTAGAATGGGTACATCCAGAGAGACAAAGTAGATTCACGATTGCCAGGGGCTGGGGGAATGACTGCCAGTGGGGATGGGGGGTTCTTTCTGGGGTGGTAAAAATGTTTTGGAATTAGTGGTTGCACAAACTTAAAAATATACTGAAACCACTGGATTGTAGACTTTAAAAGGGTGAATTCTAAGCATTTGATTTATATCTAAAAAAACCCAGCTTTTGCTGGGTCATGGGAAAGATGAGTGGAGAAAGCAGTACCTCAGCCTTACAGAAGCAAGAACAGCTTGCTAAATGATGAGGGCAGCTCTGGGACAGGCGCAGGAATGAAGAGGTCCAGAGGAAGCAGTGAACAAAGGGCCCATAACACCTTTGCCTTGTTTGGACCAGCAAAAAGCTTTAGGCAGCGCAGAAGCCAAACGGGGAAGGCCCACCCTTTCACTAGAGAGCCAGCACTGCTGTGTTCACACAACAGAGGCCACCCCTAGGTCAGGGAGCACACTGCATGCCCACAGGTTACCAGTGTATAGGTCTCCAACTCCTCCTGCCAGGGGCACAATGGACTGTCTAACAAGAGGAGAAAGAAGAGTGAAGGCCCTGACTGAGAGGCACAAGGGCTCACCCTCTCGTTCCAGGTGGAAGGTATGTGACCTATACTCCAGGTGTTCCCCACAGGCCACTACTTTGACTATAAACATGTGCTACCACCTCAGTGACTGGGGTGGGGACAGTGTGACTAGGGAAGTCTACATGTATGTGCTTAGATCTTCTTTGCCTCAGCCCCACTTAGTTTCTGCTCTTCTCTAAATTTATTCCCTTCTCTAGGACCCTACTTCTCATGTCCAGAAAGGCAATGGCTTGATGTCACTCAAGTGTGCCTGTGTATTTATCCTCTAGCAGTTGAGAAAATATTGCCAACTATTTGTGTGTGACTAAAGAAATGCGTTTGTGTTGAAATAATTTGACTCCAGACCCCAGAGGGAAAAGAATACTGGGTCTTCAGGGAGACCTGTCCTGGGCAACATGGGAAAAGTCTGGTTTCTTCCTCTAAACTAAGTTGATACCAGTTGTACCTAATCAAGCAGTGTTTCTAGGTTTTCTAGATTCCAAAAGATCCTGATGCTTTACAGGTCTCACAAAAACTAAGAGTGGATGGTAGGTGGGCGGAAGACCAAAACTTCCCTTAAAAAAAATTTTTTTTAGTGTTTGTTTTTGAGAGAGAGCGAGCGCACATGAGCGGGTGAGGGGCAGAGAGAGAGGGAGACAGAATCCGAAGCAGGCTCCAGGCTGAGCTGTTAGCACAGAGCCCCACATGGGGCCCAAACTCATGGACCGTGAGATCATGACTTGAGTTGAAGTATGACACTTAACCAACTGAGCCACCCAGGTGCCCCCAAAACTTCCCTTTTAAGCCTAGAAAGTTAAGTACACAGGGATGTGACCTAAGATGTGGCCTTTCTCAGAAATGAGAAAGCTCTTATTGGAACTGGAAAGAGAATCAACAGAACTCAAGAATTCTGGCTTCCACTCTGTCTTCGGGGCCACAATTATACTCAACAGTTTGAACAATTAAGAAAAACTGAGCTTTCCCCTCCTTTCCCTACCTTGAGTACTTGAGACTATTGACAAGTAGCCATAGAAGCAGATACATAATTTGACTATATTAGATCAAGGAGGATTATTAACTCAGAATAGTCTCACAGCCTGTGGGGAAAAGGGAACAATGTTGAGACTTTGGTCAAAGGTCTCTGAAGACAGATTCCTAGAAGTTCAGGTGGGCTAAGATAAAAACATCAGCAAAATCCACCAAGCATATTATAACTAGAAAAAGGTCAATGATTTGGAAAAAAGACATTTACATTTATAAAATGCAGGCTAGAAACTGCTACTGAAGAGGAAGTGTTCTTGTTAATAAGCTTCCTTGGAGGAGAGGAAACTAGGACAGATGAGATAGTCATTACTGTCCTAAAAGAACTCATTACTGTCTAAAACTTGCCTAATTATAATACCTGTCCTATTTTTACAAAAGCAGAGGGAGAATAAGTGGTCATGTAGGAAATACTCTTAACCTTCTATAGACACGTAGACATCAGAAAACTCCCTGAAGCAACGGTACCGTGTCCAGTGCTCTCTGCCAGAAGGTATGAAAGAATACTCTGGCCTACACAGAGGGGTCACTGTCCTCTCCGGTCCATCAAGTAGGCTTAGTGGAAATAGCCCTGGACTTGGAATCACAGAAGGGAGCTACAGTTCTAGCTCTAGCTCTTCAGATCTGGGAGAGGAAGAGCTTATCTGGGTCTTAATTATTTTCATCTATGAGGAGGTCAGATGCTAATCACTAAGGTCTTTAGAGGCTCTCCTGACTCTAAGGTTCTATTAGTGTAGGTGGAGGTTAGAGGGAAGGAAAGGAAAAGAAAGATGAATTTCTTCCTTGATTTTTATCCCAGTGGGCAGATGGCCTGTATATAAGAGGCCACAATTCAGACATGGAGATAAAGTTGAGTCATTAAAACCACACGCTGACTCAATTGTCAGCCTGAAATAGTAGCTGTAATACAATCACATGGATTCTTCCCTTTGACACTCAAACCATTGTTCTCCCACACCCTGCAGATCACAGCAGTTTACATGTCACTTTTAATGAACCGGCCCTGATAGTAACTCTCCTTTTCTAACTCAATGGTTCTTTGTATACTTTGTACTCAGTATACACTCCCTCGGGTCTCCAGAGACGGGAAGATTTTTTTTTTAAAACATTCCTCTAAATACTAAGGAAAAGGCCAGGGTCTTTGAGGCTGGGACAGCTGGGACTGAGGAGGCCTGTGAGGCAGATCTGCTTGACAGGGCTTCAGTTTTTTTGGCTCAAAGCAATTGATCACAAGGGATAGAGGAGGCCAAGCAAGGAATGGACCAGCTAAGTGCAGGAGCCACTGAAGGAAACCTGTAGCCACCAGGGCCTATTTTATAGTTTGAGAACGGGGCCTTCTGAGTCCAGCCTCTTTTATGTCTTCTCTTATTCTTTTGTCCAATGACAACAGGATTATTAAAGCTGGAAAGGACCCAAGAGACCATTTTAGTCCAGCTCAAGAAGAAACAGAATCCCCTACAATTGTCCAAGGTACATAGCATCAGAGTTACTTGACTCTGGGTCTTTTGATTTCTACCTAGTCTGATGCTGGTCACACTCTACTGTGATAGAACCTTTACAGCTAGTGTGAGGCCAGATCACTTTAGAGGACATGAATGCACTGTCTAAGCAGGATAACAGAGTAAGTCAAGGTGTCTCCCCTAAGAGATTCTTCTAGACACCCAGAGCCCAGGAAGATTAGGTTACAGGATGGAACCAATTTAAAAATCATGTAGTTCTCTGCTGCACTATCTCCTAGTATCATTCTCCTATTCCTTCTTACCCTGGGAAAATAGCATTTTGACTAATTTGGATCCTCTGCTGAAAGGTTATGTTCCAATAAAATCCCTGCTTCCTCTGCCTGTGAGTCCTGGTTTCCTACTTGGGAAGAAATAGAGAATGGGGCCTCCCCCACAGAGGGAAGACATTGATGTCTGGCTGCCTGTGTACAGGAAGCATCTGGCATTCTAGTATAGTTTCAGAGGAAGAGGCTTAAAAAGGGAATTCCCCACCAAAAATCTGATGCAGGTTGGCATTTAGCTGACAGAGTCAACAGTGAGATGCAATGTACTTTCTTTTGGCTAGAAATACCTAATGTAAGGCCACATCACCTTATATGGTGAGTAGAGAACAATGTCACAAGAACCTGTAAAAACTAAACAAAATAAATACTACCAGCTGCACTCTCTACTCAAACACTGATCTGTAAGACTAAACGTACCCAGGAAGTTCTAAGTCCATCATAATCACCTATTCTTGCACTAGAGAACCTCTTCTCAAAGGATGCCAAGACTTGTAAATGAGGGATTCTCCTATTTAGGGAAGGTTCAGAGGTTGTACAGAAGAGCCCTCAGAAGGGAATTTCCCTTTGGGAATTCAGAGTATGGGCAAAAATAGGCAGCAACCTTTGGGCCAGGACACTAAGTTTATGGCAGCTAGCATGCTCTATACCCTTCATCCCAGGGTCCCCTTTCCAGGCTATGATAGGTACTTTAAGCCCTACAGATACCTCTGTGTTAACAGCTAAGCGCTGGCCAAAGCAAGCTGCACACCTCCTCCTTACGATAACCTTAAAGCGCTTTCAAACAGACCTACAGAATATACCAGCCAGGGAATAGGGAACACATCTTTAACTCTCTCAAAAATAGAAACCCTTGATGACTGCCTTTTCTGTTATTCCCACCTTCAACCTAGGAAAAAAGCCATCACTCCTAGTCCCAAAGGGCCTTCGCCAGACCCAATGGTGCAAGTCAGCCCTGCATGACGGACGGTGTTGGCTCTACCTTCTGTGGACTAGTCTCTTAGCCACTGTGCGCTTCCCTCCAAGGAAGCTTATCTACCGATCCTTCCCCCATACGAATGCCTGGATCATCTGTCCTCCTGTCCTCGTAATTCTTCTTAGAGGCTCTGGTTCAACTTAATCCACTTATATCTTCTGAGGGTTGTGGGGGAGTAAATAGGGAACACAAAGGCAGTGGAAGCTAACTCACCCAAGGAAAGGTAATTGTCAGAGACAGTTCTTCCAATGGATTGCTCCTCTTTATTATTACATGTGAGGATGATGATGCCTAACCTTCTCTGTCTTTTCTGCTTGTGAAGTTGAGTAAGGACTCTTAACTTTTCTTTGTATTTCCTACATCAAATGTACACTTTCAGTCCCACGAGACCTAGTTCCTCAGGTCAGGGCTTTCTAATATGGGAGGAAGAGGCCCTCGACAATCCACTCTTGATGCAGGGCCTACTGTGAGGAAGTTTCTAAACTGTCAGAGCATCTTTACCCGTTCTTCAGCCCAAGACAAACAGCCTCACCCCTTCCAGGCCCAGGCTGGGCTTCCCCTGCTCACTTACCCTGACGGGGTCCTCTCTTCCGTCGGAATGCTGCGCCTGACTGCAGAGCTTCCAGAAGACTGTCCATCACACCTGTCTCATCGCCCTCTGTCATGAACAAAGATGGAGATGTATGCTTTTCAGCCTGAGCAGCATGCAGCATTGAGCCCCACACATAATGTATGGACTGTTGACTGGCTTCCTATCACCCACAGTGGCTAAGGGCTGAGAGCAGACAGAGGGCTCAACCCCACAGCCCATGTTTACTTGCATCTGTTTGAAAATGGTTAAAAGAAAAGGTTTGGCTGCCTATTAACCACTGCAGACCTTGGGGTATTTCCTGGCAGTACCCTCCTTCCTATCACAACCAGGACTAGCACAGAAAATTGCAGAAATCCCCAAGTCTAATTCCAGAATAAGCACACAGACTGGGATTATGAAATTAATATGGAACAATATCACTCGCTCTTTATCCTAAAGTGTTTCACTCCAGTTCACATAAACAGGTCAGGGAGAGCCTGGTTCCAGTTTCAGAGCAGGGCTGAGGAAAAAGGAGAAACCCCTGATCAAGACTGAATTTCTCATAAGTACTGACCCCTGTGGCTGCATCTTCCAGAACCAGCTCAGCATGTAAGCAGACCATCCTGGCTGGAATGTAAAGAGTTAATGTAGAATTCTTGTTCCAGCCCGGCTCTGTTTCCATGGCAACAGCTCAGGGTGGTGAAATCTGAAACTGAAATCCCAAGGAGCCTGCGGGCTTGTTAGCTACAAGGCTGGGCTCACTGCTCCCCGCGCCACCTGCTGGCTGAACATCACCAGTGCAGGTGACCTACATTTCCAACCTCCTGCATTGCCTTGGGGACCCGGGCCAGGGCCAGGTCTTGCTGCACAGCCAGGTGAGTAGGTGCAGCTTTCATCCTGCATGTCAGCTGGACTCCACCTTTCCCTACATCTAGGGACAAACCCTGGCCACCAGGGGAGAAAGGGGGAAAGTGAAAGATACTTGGTGTGGGCTTCAACAGCATTCGCAGAACAAAATGTTGTGGCTTATATATATAACTATAGGAAGGACTGTGGAAATGCTTCCCAGAAAAATAGGAAGAAAAGAAAAAAGTGTAGGCTGTTCTGCTCCTTAAGGTCCCGGGCCTCATCACAACAGGAGCTGCCAAAGCAAAGTCCTTGGGAGGAAGAGGTGCTAGAGCAGCTCTGGTCTCTTGTGCTCAGCAAAGCACTTGATTCTTGCCAGACTTGGTGGCCCTAAGAACCCCTTTACTTAGATAGCTGGTGGTGCCTCAGGTTCAAGAAGGGTGGCATCAGCTAAATTCTGTGCACAATGTATACTACAGTTCTCCTCACAGAAGGAGCTGACAGAGGCGGGGGCAGGGCATAAGCAGCAGGAAGGCAGCAGAGACCGGAAACAGAAGGCCAGTAATTAAGGCCATATGTTTCAACAAAGACATGCTTCTGGTAGTGAAACAGATTCTGCTAACGAAAAAAGAGAGCGGCCAGCCCCCATGCCCCCTCTCCACAAGTGCAATCCCTTTATAATCTGATAGGTACACACGGTTATGTGTGCACAGTGTGGACAACTCTGCTGAAGTACTGAGGACACAGCCCTTAGTGAAAATAAGCACAAAGGGAGGGCAAGCCACCAGTAAGAGATGGGAGTGGGTCCAGGAAAACATTTTGGGGAAAAGAACAGAAGATTTAGTAGAGGATACAAAGAACAGGCCAGCGGAACATTCGGACGGGCAGAACAATACGTGTTACAGCAGTCCTAGATCACTGGGGAGATGAGACCTAATGCGGGAAAACTGGCAAAGGAGAGAGAAGGGTTTGAGCTCGGAGAACTGGATCGCGCATGCAGGGGAGCTGAGGTGAAAGTCCAGCATCAGGCTCTTGGAGGTAGAAGACTGCCAACAATCTTTTGCCAGGAGCTGAGCTCAGACATGAGCTGTTGTCTCTGGCCTCTACATTCTAGGCAGAGAAGTCCTGCAAATGTTCCTGTTTCAACCCATTAGCCCTTCTCCTCCACTTCTTACCTGCATTCATGTCTATTAGTTGCTCTCTCTTCTGCTGCTTCTCCAGCCGCTCCTTCTCTGCCTTCTCCTTGGCTAGTTTTGCTCGCCGCATCTTTTCCTCTGTCTCCCGCCGCTTCTGGTTTTCCTTGACTGCTTGCTGTGGAGGAAAACAACAACACGTGGGCATGTATGCACTTATGCATATGCCCACCCAACACTAACCAATGTGAAGCCAACCAATGTGGAAAGTGAGAAATGTCCACAAAAGATTCAGTCCGCAGCTAGCCCTTGCTCACCACAAACATATTCTTAAAGTTGTGCAGATCCATGAAGAATTCTTCCACAGACACCTTCTTGGGGTCAAAGAGGAAGTACTCTCCCAGCTCCTTATAGAGGGTCTCCATGTTACAATGCATCATCCGCAACTTGTTATACTGTTCCTGTGCATCCTTCACAAAGCTGTGCGGCCAGGAAGTAAAGGACCAAGACCAAGAAGCAGATCCACTTCTCTGGCCCCGAGGAACACTCAGAGATGCATGCTGGCATGCACAAGGATGTTCAGCATAGCACTGTTTATAACAGCAAAACCAAGAAGCAACCTAAATATCGAAAATAGGGGAATGGCAAACCATAAACCATGGTCCACCTACAGAAAAGGAGGTGGCAATTAAAAAAGAGGCTGTTCTCCATATATTGCTGTGGAACCTGGGCTTAAGACATATTCAAAAAGAAATACAACACGGTTTTGATTTAAAGTAAATTCATGAGGTAAAAATCAGAAGTTCAGTGGTAGTGGTTACCTCTGGTAAGGGGAGGGAGAAGAGAATACGTGTGTGTGTGTGTGTGTGTGTGTGTGTGTGTACTGGAGGTGGGGCAAAGGGTAAGGTATCAGGGAGGAATTTTCGTTTATGTGCATGGGTTTTTTTTGTTTACAGAATTTTTTTCAAGAAGGAAAAATTGTCTATCACCAGATCTATCCTGCTGTTCCCCCACGGGACATTTTCCTTCCCTTCCTAAGAAGCAACTCCCTCATTTTAAGAAAGGATATAGTCATTTTTTCAACAAACTTGTCTTTCTCATCTGTGGCAGCTGGGAAATTCTGAACATCACGTTCCACATCAGAAATCTGTTTCTTCATTTGATCTAGGTTCTTTTGCAAGTTTTCAGCAGAAACTAAAGGAAACACAAAAACAGAAAGAGTTCATGATGAGTCTCAAGACCCTCAGCCTCCAGTCTTTGGGGCCCAGGCTCTGTCCATACAGCAGTACCCAGTTATCCTGGCTCTCACGCTCTCTCCTCTAGCTGTTTCCCACATTTCAGTTTCCATCTTTCCGGTTCAACTATAAATTACTTGATAACTGAACCTCCATCCTCCATAAGGAGAAGACAGGTTTCATTTAATTTAACAAGAACCTATGAAATTCCCTGGGATTTTGGTCTCATTTATTGTAGGGCACACAGTTGAAGGGGAAGGAGATATACACAGAAATACAGAGGAAGGGCAGAAATCTGTTCCCATTTCTACCGAATGCTGCTTTTTCTTTGTGTAGTTCCAGGATGATGAGGCCTGATTTTTGACAATCTAGTCAATAACTGCTGACCTAGACTAAAAACACCTACCTTTCTTCCAGTTGTTTTTTAGTATTTGGGATTTCCCTCAGAAAGGAGAGAGTGCTTCTCACTTCTATACACGGAGACCTCCCCTCTGCCTGATAATCCTCTCCCCGTGGCTTAGACATCATGCCTAAACCCTCTCCCATTCCCACCTAAAATAGGCAGAACTGCAAATTATCTAAGATAAGATCTAGACCGTGTGTTACTTCCGTCCCCGTGCAGAGATTTTGGGGGCCTGAAATAAATAGCCTTCTAGTTTTGCCCCAACCTGCCCCACCTCGGCTGGCTTTCTCCACATGGGCAAGCTCATCTGGAAACTTGAGGACATCAGGATGGTCATTCTCGCACAACTCAGCCAAGAAGTGCAACAGTGTCATCTTCTGATCTGTGGACTTGGTGTCTCGAAGCTTGGGGAAAGAGGAGAAACTGTCAGTCTTGACATACCCAAGATCACCTGAGACCAACAGTACTTTGCCACACTGGGCCCCCAGAGGCCGGCAGCCTTCCCTTCTGTTGCTCTGCTCTAAACCCTTGGCTTACCTTACAGAGGAAGCTGATGTTGAAGCCGAAAGCACCAGCATTCCTGGAGCCAGCATTCATGTAGTTTCCAACAAGTAACGTAATCTCCAGGAGTTTAGAGAAGCTCTCACTCTTTCGTAACTCCTCACATGCGGCAGTCACAGAAACAATCTCTGGCTTAATATTCTCCACTTGCTCACTAAACTGTAGCTTGAAGAGGATGGCGTTGAGGCGAGGCCGCAGGCGGGGCACAGTGCCCATCTGGTGAGGAAGACAAGCAGTTTGGTACAGCAGGCAGGGAGAGGGAAAGTCAGAAAAAACGTACAGGCTTGAGCCTCTCCTATAGGAGGCTCTGAGTTCAAGAATACCAAACAGAGAGAAACATTGGTTCAAAATAGAAAAGAGGCAAGGAACAAGTACCATGGCTACTCTGGGGGAGCAGAGGAGCAAGGGAGTCAGGGAAGAGCTTACTACCATAGGCCTCACTCACCACTACACCAAACTGCTCCGACTCAGCCAGATCATCATATTCATCCTTCAGTTCGGAAAGCATTTTTAACTGCTCTGGCTCTGGCATCTGCTTAATGAGGTTCTGAAAGAAAGAAGGGACTGTCTCAGTTTGAGGGGGAAGAGCTGACAACCTGGGCCTCCTGTCAGCCCCCCACTGTGCCCAGGGACCACAAAGAAGGAAACATGGATTGGGGGAGAGGTAGCTAATGAGATGGCAGGACTTTTGAAAAATATACCAGGAATAACCTAACCACCAGAGACACGGACGCTTACCCAAAGCCAGCATTCCATAAATCATCCTCTAGACCATTATGCTAGAGGACCTCATCCTCTACCCAGAGAGGTAATGAGGCTAGTGCACTGCGATGTGAAGAGCCAATCCAGCAGAACCACCTTGCTCCTTACCTGGATCATAGACTCAGTGAGAACAGACTCATTCACCTCCAGGATGACATTCTTAATCTCTTGATAGGCCATGCGGAATGAACCCAGAAAGATGGCTGCCAGAAAATGAGACTATTAAAAACCTCCACCAGCTCCCCACTGCCTCTGTAGCTAGAATCCAAGTTCTTGAGTCCAGTGTGGAAGGTTCCCACCTCCCAGCTTTCTCTCTCATGAATCCCCACATTTTGGCATATACCAGCTACACTGTTCGAAGTACACATTCAACAAACACTGTGGCTCCTGGCCTTTGCTCACACAGGAATATTTTGATCTTCTCTATCTCTATACATCCAAGATACTCATCCCACTCTATTTTTAGTTCCCCACTCCCATGACTCCAGCCTCAAAGCTGCCACTGCCTTCAACTGCTGATTCTTAAACTGCCATATCCCCATTCCCCAACAAACACATCCTGTCTTCCTGTTTTAGCACCGGTCTCGACAGTGACCCCTCAACCTCATCAGAGCGCATGCACATACTCTCTCTGGTGGGAGAGCCAACCATTCCATTTTCTCTGGATGTGTGAGTTCCACTTCACCTCCACCCTCCAGTATAGAGTTTCACTCAGTTTCTACTATTACTGCCATTTCCATTACTACTATTCCTGTTTAGTTTCCTTCTCCTTCCAGTCTCTGGTCAATCCAGACCTCTCATCGCTCTCTTCTGGCACCTGGGCTAATGAATACCACTGGCAAAGACTCTGCAGATCACAGTTCATCAGTGTGTAGCGGCACCAATGATAGCGGGGGTCTCAGCACTGCGCCCTCTTGCAAGCTCCTCCCAAAATATCCTCATTCTCTCAACTGTCCCACCACTTCTGATTTTTAAGATATTGTTTCTCTTCGCTGAAAAAAACTGAAGCCACTGGTCAAATTACTTGCCAAACATTTTCTTATGCACTGGAGGTCCTCAGCGAGAGCCAGAATAGACAAGGCTTACGTAAAGACTGTGTGGAATTATAGAGAAGAAGCCTTGTGCCAACAGTTCTGTCAGCTTCTCAGCAACTACACCCATGTACTCATCCTTTTCTTGTGTCTCAAAAGAACACATGGCCCTGAGGACCTTTTCCTTCAGTGCATACACGTAATCCAGTTTCTACCATCTAAAAAACAAAAAACCAAAACCCTGACTTGAAACTCCTAACTGCCAACTTCTTTCCCTCACTGTCTAACATTCTAACAGCACAGCAGTCTGTTCTCTTCCACTGCTGCAGCTCTCATCTATTCTCCTGTCCCTAGAGTCCATGACAAGACTGTGAACGTCAGACGTGGTATCTTACACATAACCTACATACATGATCTCATTTCACCCTATTCATAATATCCCCATACGTCTGTAGTATTAGCCTCATTTCATAGAAACCTAGTATTTAAAGTTAATAAGCTATTCAAATCCAAGGTCACACTGCCAGTAATTGTTGGAAGCAGGATTTAAATACTAAAGGATTCCAGAACCTCTGTTCTTAACTTTTATGCTACACCAAGATTATTCTTGCTTAGGCTACTGACTTTCCTTACACCAGATCCAGAGGAGCTGTCCTGTCCTGTTTTTAGGGGACTCTTGTCTTCATCTGACACTGCTGACTATTCCCATTTCTTTTTTTTTTGTTTTTGTTTTGTTTTGTTTTGTTTGTTTTTTGGGACTTGGGCCCTCACTACTCCCATTTCTTGTAACTTTATCATACCATTTTTCTTGCTGCTCCTTTCCAGTCTCCTTTCAGTTCTCCACCCCCCGCCCCCACTATTTACTTGCCCCTTTAGTATCAGTGGCCTTCAAAGCAACCTCATGGCTTCAACTATGACTCATGTGCTATCTTCTAAATTCCCATTTCCAGCCAAACCTTCCTCCTGATTTCTACACCCAAATGCCTAACATACCCATCCTTCTGGAGGAGTCCCCACAGGCATCTTAAATTCTACCCTAAAAGTACTCATTTCCACCCACCACCCTGCCACCTCATTCATGTCCACTACCCACTGATCCTTCCCAAAAAGACAATTTGCTCCTGCTGGATTTTCCTTTTTCAGTAAACGGTACCACTCTCACTAGAGTGATGTAAACCCAAGAAAACGTCTCCTTTATTCCCTCAGCCAATCACTAAGTTCCAGTATTTCTATCTTCTTAGTATCTTCTGCCTTCCTACTCACTTTCACTACTACTTAAGTTTCCGGCCCTGATCACTTCTCATCTAGTTTTAAAGCGAGAACATAACTCATCTCTCTGCCTATAGTCTTCCTGTACCCCAGCAATCCAGCCTCAAAGTCACTGCTGAAGTAGCTTCTCCCCAAATTACACAGGACCATATCACTCATTTTCCTGATTAACATCCATTCAATAAATTCCAAAGCTCTCAGGATAAAATAGATACTTTTTAGCCTAAGCCTGTCAGGATTCTTCATGATCTGGCTTCTTTCTCTTTCTTGAAAGCTTCTTCTGCCACCACTCACCTGCATAGTCTTTACTCAGCTGTACTCAACTACTTGCAGTTTTCCAACTGCACAGTGTTACCTCGTGCTTCTGTGCCTTCACACATGCAGATCTCTCTGCTGGAAACAAGGCAGCCCACGCTCTTCACTTCACTCATGACTAATACTTCTTTTAGCTCAGTTAAGCAGGACCTCCTCTCGAATGACATCTAGGATGTGCTCCTTCCAGTACTCCCCCCAGTTAATTTAGATGCCCCTTTCCCGGTGCTCTCATACACATCCTAGCACACCCCCATCAGAGCACTCATCAGTCTGTGTTGTTACCATTATTTACTCTTCTGTCTCTACCAGATGCATGCTTCCTGAGGACAGGGACTGTACCTTACTCAGCTTAGTGTCCCTAGCACATAAGAGGCACTTAGTAATTTCTGAATCACTAAATTATATCTCCTAGACCATCCTTCCAGAAACTAATCTCAATTCTCTGAGTTCTGTTTTCCATATCAGTATCACTCAACTGGAAATAACAATGTCCTACTCCACGGTCGTATCATTTTCTAAAATAAGAGTTATTCTAGTTTTCTGGTCACAGAGATAATCTTGGGAAGAGGAATTATCTCACATTAGTTTCCATAAAAGGACTTACCCACGACAATATTTAGTAATATTTGCTGTCATTGATCTAGGTCTACACAGCAAAGAATGATGTGAAAGGTGTACTGTTTTCATTCTATCACTGATTTTACTTACAGGTATGTGTATTCATTTACTTGTGTGATCTTGGCCAAGTCACAACATCTAAACTTTGATCTTCTCATTTGGAAAAATGAGGACAACAGCCACAATGCAAGACTGTGAGTGGGTTTTATGGAATATATACCCTTTCATCTCTGAAACACGTGTGTAGTATGTGCCTAATCGAGACTGCAACATGGCAGAACCTCAAATATTTATATGAACAAACAATTAAATCTATACTACTCAGCATTACCAGGGATCCACAACCAAACAACAACAAAATAAACATTCATCCTGATCATCAAATAAGTACTACCTAGATCAACTTGGGGGAAAAGTTTCTCATCCCACTTTGAGAAGTACAGGATTTACATTATTTGTTCTACACCACAAAGTTATTTTAGATTTAAATGCAATCAAACCAGTGCTGCATTTAAAGGAAGTTCTTGAAGTTAAAAAGAAGGAAATGCACAATAGCTAGAATATTTGTGGTAGATTTTCTGTGGAAGCAATGTAAATAGTAAAGGCTTTAAAATAAAAAAATCTGAAGTTCAAATCTCAGACCTGTCTCTAACTACCTACTGGACTAGGCAAATTCCTAAAAGCCTTAACCTCTGTTTCCTTGCCATAAAACTAGATGGTAACAATCTTGTAGGTCTACTGAGGAATTAAACAAGATGCTGGAAGTTCTTACAATGCTTGGCTACATAAGGAGCTCCACAAATCAAGGGACCTGGATCCACCAAAATTAAGATTTCAGAAGAACCCCCTCACATTTCAAATAGTTGGGAACACAGAGTTACTCACAGAGATTCTGGGCTGTCTTTGAATCCAACACCTTTAACTCTTTTACTTTTTTCTTTTGCACAGATTTCTTTTCTTCTCCACCTTCCTGATCCTTCTTGGCTAGTAAGGGAAAGATTAGAAAAGCATGATGAAGGAGAAGCCACATTCGTGCCTTATTGAACTACTGTACCAGCCTGGAATGGCTCCTCACCTCCTATTAGCAACAGTTTTCTTATTGCATTCCTTCAAAGCTAACCTTCTCTCTAACCACCCACCCTCCTATTACTGACCCCCCTACCAACTATAGTCAACATCCTGTTCCTTTAACTGTTTAACATTCCTTTAACTGTTAGCAATAATGCTTTTCCACCTACATCATATCATTTACTGGCAGATCTTTCTCTGAAGGACCAGATGGTAAATATTTTAGGCTTTGCAGACTATATGATCTGTCTCCACTGCTCAACTCTACCACTATAGCATGAAAGCAGAGATAATACGTAAACAAATGGGCATGTGGTTTGCCAACCTCTTACTAGAGTTTTCCACCATGTTATCCTTTGTGCTTATTAAAAGTCCTGTTTATCCTTCAAGCTCCATCTTGAATAGGAATTCTCTATAAAAATTTTCATTTCCAGGGTGCCTGGGGGGCTCAGTTGGTTAACCATCTAACGATTTTGGCTCAGGTCATGATCTCACGGTTCATGAGACTGAGACCTGAGTCAGGCTCTGCCCTGAGTGTGAAGCCTGCTTAAGATTCTCTTTCTCTCCCCCTCTGCCCCTCCTGCGTGCATACATGTGTGCTTTCCCCCTCTCTCTCTCAAAATCAATAAATGAACATTAAAAAAAAAAATTTTATTTCCCCAAATGCCTATGCTCTCCGAATCCCCAGTGAATTTGATACGTCTTTATTCTGTAAAGTTTTCCTTCTTAAATTAAACTGATGCTTTGATGGTATTTGTTATCACACCTCATTCAACAATGATTCAATGTTTTGTGACATTTCTTATGTATCATCTTGATCTTTTTAAACCCCGTTACTTTTTTTGTTAAGATTTTACTTTTAAGTAATCTCTACACCCAACATGGGGCTCAAACTCAGAACCCCAAGATCAGGAGTTACGCACTTCACTGACTGAGCCAACGAGGCACCCCAACCCTCTATTACTTTTTAAGTGTGGATACTTTCCCATCCCACCCACATTTTTAACTTCTGGAGCATGGACAAAATAATATTTTATTATCTCACTCTCTTAGCAGTTAGCATGATAGTAACATTCTCTAAGAAATGGGTGACGCTGGCTATTGAGGAGGGTTGGGAAGCAGACAGGGAAACGGGAACTGTTCTGGATGGACAGAACTGTAAAATATTCTGTCCTTTGGTGTAACCTGGCGTCAACTCTTTTTAGGAAGCTCCATGGGCGTATCTCCACAAGGAGGGTCAAGAAACTGACAAAGCTAGTTGCTCTGAGGAGAGGAATGAGGTGCTTGAGTACAAAAGTGTATTATAGTGAATAACTTCCTCATATACTGTTTGAATTTTCATTAAACCACAAAAAAGTACTATCTGGTACAAATAAATAAGAAAGACAGCAAACAAAAAAGAAAATCACATGGCAAAAAGTACCAAGAGCTATTAGAAACTCATCCTTTGGCCAGATAGTCCCAACTCAAAGAAGGTATGTGCCAGATCATTCTGGGCACTGTGAATAAAACAGCAAATGAAATGGATTCCTGCCTTCATGAATGTCATATTCTAATAAGAAGAAATAGACAATCAGTTAATACATAAAATAGTGTATTAGTCATAGTTCTGTGAAAAAAAAAAATCAAGTAGGGAAGAGAATAGGGGAATTTCATGGGGGTTGGATTGTATCTTTGGTGGGGGGTGGGGATCAGGGAAGGTCCTAGAATGTGACTTTTGAGAAAAGACTTTTTTGAAAGTGAGAGTACAAACCACATGAATATCTTCGGGGAGGGGAAAGCATTTCAGGCAGACAGAACAACAAATACAAAGGCCTGAGAAAGGAGCATGCTAGGTGTGCTCAAAGCAAAGCAAAAGGTCATTATGGCTACATGGAGTGAGGGAGAGGCTGGGAGAGTCACAGAGGTACTAAAGACAGATCATATAACAAAACAGAAATTATGGGTAGTGAGATAAAAATGGAAACGTAAAACATCCAGACTGTATCACAAAAACTTAAAAACAGGAAAGGAAAAAAGTAAAACTAAAGCTCTCATTTTATACAGGCAAGTAGAAAGATATGTATTCATTACTGATGTTAAAAAAACAAAAAACAAAAAAACGGGCACCTGGGTGGCTCAGTCGGTTAAGTGTCTGACTTTAGCTCAGGACAAAATCTCATTGTTTGTGGGTTCAAGCCCTGCATTGGGCTCTGTGCTGACAGGTCAGAGCCTGGAGCCTGCTTCAGGTTCTGTGTCTCCCTCTCTCTCTGCCCTCCCCCACTCACACTTGCTCACATGCTCTCTCTCTCTCAAAAATAAACATTAAAACAAAAATTAAAAAAAAAATAAAAAACAGACTCAACTTGTTTGCTTGGCAATAAAATAAAAATAAATATGTGGTATATATACAAAAAAGAAAGGGACAGGGGCTTTAGAAAACTGAGTGGATCTGGGATAGGGGGCACCAGAGCAGAATTAGTCTGCCGTGAAAATAGAGCAGGCTCAACTGAGAATGAGAGCCATCATCTGAGGTAGGCCTCCTGAGATTTATGGAATTTACTTGCTACTCAGAAAGAAGGGTCAGAAAAGCAGTACTGAACCCTGGATGATGCTGAGCAGTCATGAAATTATTAATCTCATTTGGATGCAAATGGCTTCTTACTCTCAGTTATATTTATCCTTTGCCACCCATCTGTGTTTGTAAGGAAGAAAATGTTAACAGAGTAAAAAATTACATCCCAGGAGCGGGGAGTTAAGATGGTGGAGAAGTAGAGGGATTTTCCTCATCCCTCAAACACTGCTGTACTGAGTTCGGATCACTTACAACACCCAGGAAATCAATCTGAGGAGTGGCAGAAAGTTCTCCACAGGTGGAGGAGACAGCTTGGCAGGATTGAGGCTTCCCCACCTCCTGCTTTTTTTTTTTTTTTTTTTTTGCCCAGGGTTACTTCAACAAACAAATCAAAGCACACCTAGTTAAAGGTCCAAACGCTCCACCACTACAAGCAAGGAGGAGCTCTCCAGAGGACTGACCAGTGGGACAGAGTAGCCAAAACATATCAACAGAGTGCACGCAACATACAGCAGAAACACTTCCTGGAGCGCCAGGTCCTGAACAGGGTATGACCCCATTTTAATATAGTAGTACTCTTAGATGCAGGACATCTAACAAGCTTTTAAAACATGCAAAAGATGGGGCACCTGGGTGCCTCAGCTGGCTAAGCGTCTGGCTTCAGCCCAGGTCATGATCTCATGGTTTGTGGGTTTGAGCCCCGCGTCGGAGTCTGTGGTGACAGCTCAGAGCCTAGAGCCTGCTTCGGATTCTGTGTCTCCCTCTCTCTCTGCCCCTACCCCATCTGCTCTGCCTCTCTCTGTCAAAAAAGTGAATAAACATTAAAAACAATTTTTTTTAATATGCAAAAGACAAGATGGAGGAAACTTAGCCAAAATGACATGATGGAATTCTCCCCCAAAAGAAAAGTCAAGAAGAAATCACAGCCAGAGAATTGCACAAAACAGATATAAACAATATATACAAACAAGAATTTAGAATAACAATCTTTTTTTTTTTTCAACGTTTTTTTTTTTTTTTTTTAATTTATTTTTGGGACAGAGAGAGACAGAGCATGAACGGGGGAGGGGCAGAGAGAGAGGGAGACACAGAATCGGAAACAGGCTCCAGGCTCCGAGCCGTCAGCCCAGAGCCTGACGCGGGGCTCGAACTCACGGACCGCGAGATCGTGACCTGGCTGAAGTCGGACGCTTAACCGACTGCGCCACCCAGGCGCCCCTAGAATAACAATCTTAATACTAACAGCTGGGTTTGAAAAAAGCATAGAAGACACCAGAGAAACCCTTGCTGCA
The DNA here is from genome assembly GCF_023721935.1 of Panthera uncia. Classification (NCBI taxonomy): domain Eukaryota; kingdom Metazoa; phylum Chordata; class Mammalia; order Carnivora; family Felidae; genus Panthera; species Panthera uncia. The sequence goes on from NW_026057577.1 coordinate 33,554,858, forward strand.
GAGATCAAAGACCTAAGAACTAGTCACGATGAATTAAAAAAATGTTATAACTGAAATGCAAAATAAACTAGGTACAGTGGCAAGACTGAAGAAGCAGGTAAGAGAATAGGTGAAACAGAAGATAAAATTATGGAAAATAATGAAGCTGAAAAAAAGAGGGAAAGGAAATTATTAGCTAATGGAGATTAGACATGAAATGAAACACTATCTGTGTATCAAAGGAGTTCCAGAAGAAGACAAGCAAGAAAAAGTGCAGATGATTTATTTGAAAAATTATAGCAGAGAACTTCCCTCGTGTGAGGAAGGAAATAGGCATCCGAGTCCAAGAGGCACAGAGAACTCCCTTCAAAATCAACAAAAACAGGTCAACAGCACGACATACCATAGTGAAACTGGCAAAATACAAAGATGAAGAGAATTCTGAAAACAGCTAGGGACAAAACGTCCTTAACCTACAAGGATAGACACACAAGGGTAGTAGCAGACCTGCCCACTGAAACTTGCCAGGCCAGAAGGGAGTGGCAGGAAATATTCCATGCGTTGAATAGGAAAAATATGCAGCCAAGAATCCTTTCTCCAGCAAGGCTGTCATTCAGAATAGAAGGAGAGATAAAGACTTTCCCAGACAAACAAAAACTAAAGGAGTTCGTGACCACTAAACCAGCCCTGCAAGATATCCTAAGGGGGACTCTGTGAGTGGAAAGCAGCAAAGACTACAAAGGACCAGAGGACATCACCACAAACATGAAATCTACAGATAATACAATGGCCCTAAATTCATATCATTCAATAATCACTCTGAATGTAAACAGACTAAATGACCCAATCAAAAGATACAGGATATCAGAATGGATTAAAAAAAAAAAACAAAAAAACCCAAGATCCATCATATATCCTGCCTATAAGAGACTGAGGACCGTGTAAGACACCTGCAGAGTGAAAGCGAGGGGATGGAGAACCATCTACCAGGCTAATGGATGTCAAAAGAAAGCTGGAGTATCCATACTTATATCAGACAAACCAGACTTTAAAACAAAGACTGTAACAAGAGATGAAGAAGGGCATGGTATCATAATTAAGGTGTCTATCCATCAAGAAGAGCTAAGAACTGTAAATATTTATGCTCCCAAGTTAGAAGTACCCTAATATATAAATCAATCACAAACATAAGCCAACTTACTAATAACAATAGCATAATTGTTGGAGATTTTACTATTCCACATACACCAATGGACAGAACATCTAAGCAGAAAACCAACAAGGTAACAACAGCTCTGAATGACACACTGGATCAGATGGACTTAACAGATACACTCAGAACATTCCATCCTAAAGTATCAGAATACACATTCTTCTTGAGTGCACATGAAACATTCTCCTGATCACATATTGGGTCACAAATTAGCCCTCAACAGGTACAAAAAGACTGAGATCATACCATGCATATCTCCAAATCACAAGGCTATGAAACTTGAAATCAACCACAAGAAAAAATTTAGAAAGCACCCAAATGCATGGGGTTAAAGAACATCCTACTCAAGAATTACCAGGTTAACCAGGAAATTAAAGAAGAAATTAAAAAATACACAGAAGCAAATGAAAATGAAAACACAAAAGTCCAAACCCTTTGAGATGCAGCAAAGGTGGTCCTGAGAGGAAAATACATTTCAATTCAGGCCTATCTCAAGAAGCAAGAAAGCTCCCAAATTCACAACCTAACCGCACACCTAAAGGAACTAGAAAAGGAGCAGTAAATAAAACCCAAAGCCAGGAGAAGGGAAATAATAAAGATTAGAGGAGAATTAAACGATGCAGAATCCAAAAAAACCCACCAGTAGAACAGATAAATGAAACTAAGAGCTGGTTTTTTGAAAGAATAAACAAAATTGATAACCCCCTAACCAGATTTCTCAAAAAAAAAGAGGACCCAAATAGATAAAGTCATGAGGGAAAGAAGAGAGATCACAACCAACACTACAGAACTATAAACTATTTAAGAGAATATTATGCAAAATTATATACCAACACACTGGACAATCTGAAAGAAATGGACAAATTCCTAGACACTCACACACTACCAAACTCAAACAGGAAGAAATTGAAAATTTGAACAGGCCCATAAGCAGCAAAGAAATCAAATCAGTTATCATAAATCTCCCAACAAATCAGAATCCTGGGCCAGATGGCTTCCCAGGGAAATTCTACCAGACATTTAAAGCAGCTAATACCTATTCTCAAACTGTTCAAAAAAACAGAAATAGAAGGAAAGGGGGTGCCTGCATGGCTCGGTCGGTTAAGAGTCTGACTTTGGCTCAGGTCACGATCTCGTGGTTTGTGAATTCAAGCCCCGTGTCAGGATCTGTGCCAACAGCTCAGAGCCTGGAGCCTGCTTCAGATTCTGTGTTTCCGTCTCTCTTTGCCCCTCCCCTACTTGTGCTCTGTCTCTATCAAAAATAAATAAAAAATGTAAAAAAAAATTTTTTTTTTAAAAAGAAACGGAAGGAAAGCTTCTAAACTCATTCTATGAAGCCAGCATTACCTGGATTCCTAAACCAGTCAAAGACCCCACTAAAAAGGAGAATTAGAGGCCAATATCCCTGATGAAATTGGATACAAAAATTCTCAATAAGATATTAGCAAATCAAATTCAACAGTACATTAAAAGAATTATTCACTATGATCAAGTGGGGTTCATTTCTGGGCTGCAAGGCTGGTTCAATTTTTGCAAATCAATGTGATACACCACATTAATAAAAGAAAGGGTAAGAACCATATGATCATTTCAGTAGATACAGAAAAAGCATTTGACAAAATATAGCATCCTCTCCTGATCAAAACCCTCAAGAAAGTAGGGATAGAAGAACATACCTTAATATAATAAAAGCAATTTATGAAAGGCCCTCAGCTAGTATCATCCTCAATGGGGAAAGACTGAGAGCTTGGTCAGGAACGTGACAGGGATGTCCACTCCCACCACTGCTGTTCAACATAGGGCTGGAAGTCCTAGCCTCAGCTGACAACAAAAAGAAACAAAAGGCATCCAAACTGGCAAGGAAGAAGTCAAACTTTCACTCTTCACAGATGAAATGATTAACTCTCATGGAAAACCCAAAAGATCCCACCAAAAAACTGCTAGCATGGATACACAAATTCAGCAAAGCTGTAGGATATAAAAATCAATGTACAGAAATAGGTTGCATTTCTATATACCAATAATGATGCAGCAGAAAGAGTTTTCAAGGAACTGATCCCATTTACAATTGCACCAAAAACCGTAAAACACCTAGGAATAAACCTAACCAAAGAGGTAAAAGATCTGTATGCTGAAAGCTATAGAAAGCTTATGAAAGGAATTGAAGAAGATAAAAAGAAATGGAAAAATATTCCATGCTTACGGATTGGAAGAACAACTATTATTAAAATGTTAATACTACACAAAGCAATTTACACTTTGTGTACGCAATCCCTATCAAAATAGCACCAGCATTCTTCAAAGAGCTAGACCAATCCTAAAATTTGTATGGAACCACAAAAGATCCCAAGTAGCCCAAGTAATGTTGAAAAAGAAAACCAAAGCTGGAGGCATCACAATTCTGGATTTTAAATTGTATTACAAAGCTGTAATCATCAAGACAGTATGGTATTGACACAAAAACAGACACACAGATCAATGGAATAGAGAACTCAGAAATAGACACAAATATATGGCAAACTAATCTTTGACAAAGCAGGAAAGAGTATCCAATAGAAAAAGAACATTCTCGTCAGCAAATGGCACTGGGAGAACTGGACAGCAACATGCAGAAGAATGAAACTGGACCACTTTCTTACATGAATAAATTCAAAATGGATGAAAGACCTATTGTGAGACAGGAAACCATCAAAATCCCACAGGAGAAAACAGGCAGCAACCTCTTTGACACCTTGGCCACAGCAACTTCTTACTTGACATGTCACCACAGGCAAGATAAATAAAAAGCAAAAATGAACTATTGGGACCACATCAAGATAAAAAACTTTTTTCTGCACAGGGAAGGAAACAATCAGCAAAACTAAAAGGCAACTGATGGAATGGGAGAAGATATTTGAACTGATATATCAGATCAAGGGTCAGTATCCAAAATCTACTAAGAAGTTACCAAACCCAACACCCAAAATCAAATAATCCAGTGAAGAAGTGGGCAGAAGACATGAACAGGCACTTTTCCAAAGAAGACATCCAGATGGCTAACAGACACACGCAAAGATGTTCAACATCACTCATCATCAGGGAAATAAAAAACAAAACCACAATGAGATACCACCTAACACCTCTCAGAATGGCTAAAAATTAACAATTCAGGAAATAACAGAGGTTGGTGAGGATGCGGAGAAAGAGGATCTCTTTTGCACTGCTGGTGGGAATGCAAACTGGCCGCAGCCGCTCTGGAAAACAGTCTGGAGTTTCCTCCAAAAATTAAAAAAAGAACTACCCTATGACCCAGCAATAGCACTACTAGGAATTTACCCAAAGGATATAAAAATGCTGATTCGAAGGAGCACATGCACCCCAATGTTTATAGCAATGTTATCAACAATAGCCAAATTATGGAAAGAGTCCAAATGCCCATCAACTGATGAATGGATAAAGAATATGTGGTTTATATGTACAACGGAATACTACTCAACAATAAAAAAGAATGAAATCTTTCCATTTGCAACAACGTGGATGGAAATAACGTGGATGGAACTTATTACACTAAACGAAATCAGTCAGAGAAAGATGTCATATGACTTCATCCATATGTGGAATTTGAGATACTCAACAGATAAACATAGAAAAAGGAAGGAAAAATAACAAAGACAGAGACGGAGGAAAACCAGAAATACAGAGAACTGAGGGTTGCTGGAGAGAAGGGAGGTCAGTGGGGGGATGGATTATGGGTGATGGGCATTAAGAAAGGCATTTGTTGGGACGAGCAATGGGTGTTATAGGTAAGTGATAAATCACTGGGTCCTACACTTGAAGCCAAGACTACACTGTACATTAACTAACTTTAAATATAAACAAAAAAGGGGACAAAAGGTCCCTTTTTGTGGAAGATAGAACTACATGTAGCAATTCATAACAACCACTTAGACTAATGATGAACTACTACAACTAATAATTTACACAAGCATATGTGTAGAGGCCCCGTTTAGACCAGAGGCTTGAGCGACAGATTATAGAAAGGACTCACAGTGACCCCTGGGGGCTGATTACACACAGGCCCATTAGATGACCCCCCCTCAAGATATCCATAGGCCCTAACTGACCAATTCCATACATCCCTAGCCATACCTCTTCACCTTCCCTCTTAAAAAATTTTTTTTTCTTAATATTTATTTATTTTTGATAGAGAGAGAGCATGAGCAGGGGAGGGGCAGAGAAGGAGACACAGAATCGGAAGCAGGCTCCAAGCTCTGAGATGTCAGCACAGAGCCTGACGCAAGGCTGAAGTCAGACACCCAAGCGACTGAGCCACCCAGGTGCCCCCTCACCTTCCCTCTTTAAAAACAGTCCCCATCCACTACCTCATTGCAGATAGCCTTTCCTCTGCTGTCCTGCCCACTGCTCCCTTGTGGGGGTGTAGTCAATAAACTTATATCTGCTTTATTCTGCCTCAGGTGAATCCTTTCAGCACCTGCGTCATCGGCTTCCTTACCCCACATTAGGAGGCCTCCCTCAGATCAAGAATGACACCACAATATGGACTTCTTAGCTCTACCAAAATGGAGTATCCCCACATAGAGGAAATATATTGTATTTACAAACTGGGGAGGGTAAAGGGACCTGAATGAAAAGAGAGTTTCTATGCTTCACTGGAACTGGTGAAACATCAGTATCATTAGACTAGGATACGTTATAAGAGTATGTATAATGTCACACTTGGAGGAACACCCAAGCAACCTATATGAAGTGATAAACTCAGGTACTATACATTAATCAAAATGGAATCCTAACAAATGTTCAAAGAAACCACAGTAAATTAAGAGAAAAAGATGAAACAAACAGAAAACACAATGACAGACTTAAGCCCTAACATTCAGTAATTACCTTTAATATAAAGGGTCTAAATACAATAATTAACAGAGATAGGCTATAGTTTAAGTGCCTGACAATTAGCTTTTTGGATTCTGATGTATGAACCTGACTTTACGTTTCTGATTGCTGAGGCATCCATTTCAAAGACATCTATCTCCATATTGCCAGCTATACATCTATATAAAGAGCCAGGCTGCCCACCCATAAAGCTTCCCTTTAAGAAAGCCCTGGGTAACCTAAAATAACTGTTTGAGTGGCCCCGCTTTTCTCTTACTGCAACTTAATTCTTGCTATTATGTTTTAAAGTCACCAATAGAGTCAACTGGCAAAACCCTAGGTACCCCACCCTTGACCCTGATAAAAGCAGAACTCCAGGGCTGGCCTTTCTCTCTTGCTCTACCAGAGACTTCGCTGTGTGGCCCCAGGTGTGTCCTGCACACTCCAGGACCTGTGAACAATAAACTTTCTTTCAAAGCTCCCCGATAACTGTTGCTGAACTGCATCCTGCAATCGTAAGAACCAGCTTCAGCATGGGTTCTGCTCAGGAAAATATGTGTGCGGGCTCCCTGTGTGTGTGGGAGCTTGTAGCAAGTAGCAGGGCTCAAATGAGTACCTCCAGGCATTCCAAGCTGACAGCGATACTGATGGTCTCAGACAGACACAAAACAATGGCCAGATTAACAAAAGACCCAACAATATGCTGGTCTATGAATTTACTTCAAAAACAAAAATAAAGGTAGGTTGTAAGTAAAAGGTTGAAAAAAGATACACCATGCAAATATTTTTTTAAAAAAAGCAGTGTCTAGGGGTCCCTGGGTGGCTCAGTTGGTTAAATGTCTGCCTCTTAATTTCGGCTCAGATCGTGATCTCATGGCTCAGAGGATACAGCCCCACACTGGGCTCCATGCTGACAACATGCAGCCTGCTTGGGGTTCTCTGCCTCTTCTCTCTCAGTCTTCTCCCTCACCTTCTCTCTCTCAAAATAAATAAATAAACTTAAAAAAAAAAAGTATCTATATATTACATCAGGGCAAAGAAAATACATAAACAAAGAGGGAATTACATAATGATTAAAAGATCAATCCACTAGTAAGGCATAACAATTCTAAATGTGTATGTACCAAACAACAGGCTCCTGAATACAATAAACAAAAACTGAGAGATGAAATGAGAACCCAACATACCAATACTTTAAGACATCAATACCCTACTCTCAGTAATGGGTAGAATTACTAGGCAGAAGATCAGCAAGGATACAGAACAAGTGACCACTACACTCAATCAACAGTAATACCTAGTAATACGTAGGAAACACTTCACCCAAAGCAGTGGAAAAAACATTTTTTTCAAGCGCTTCACTGGACATTCACCAAGAAAGATGCTATCTTGGGCCATAAAATAAACCACAACAGATTTAAAGGACTGAAATCAGAGCATGTTCTCTAACCATAATGGTATCAACCTATAAATCAGTAACAGGTAACAGGAAAATATCCAAACATTTGAAACTAAAGAACTACTTCTAAGTAAACTGTGAATCAAAGAGGAAGTCTCAAGAGAAAATTTTAAGATACACAGAACTAAATGAAAATGTAAGCACAACACATAAAAATATATAGGGTGCAGCTACAACAATGCTGACAGTTAAAGTGACAGCCCCAAGTTTATATCAGAAAAGATCACAAGTCAATAGTCCCATTTTCTATCTCAAGAAACTAGAAAAAGAGCAAAACAAATCCAAAGCAAGAAGGAATGAAATAAAAGACATAAGAGCAGAAATCAATAAAAATGAAAATAGAGAAAAACCAATGACTCAAAAAGCTGCTTGAAAAACATCAATTAAATAGGTAAACATCCAGAAAGACTGACAAAGATAAAAAGGGAGCCCTATATTACCAATATGAGGAATAAAATAGATTATCACTAGAGGTCCTGCTACCAATGAAAGCATAGTAACGGAATACCACAAACAACTCTGTACTCATGAAATGGACAATTTACAAGAGACGGACCTATTCCTCAAAAGCTACCATCTATCAAAACTCAACCAAGATGAAATAAATAACCTGAATACTCCCGAAACCATTTTAACAATTGAATTCAAAATTAAAAGGCTCCTGAAAAAAAAGGTGGTTCAGAAGATTTCACTAGAAACTTCCTTAAAACATTTAAAGAAAAATGAATGCCAATTTAATATAATGTCTTCCAGAAAACAGAAGACGGGACACTTTCTACTTCACTTTATGAATGCCAATGAATTGTTTATTTTAGTTATTTTTATGTTATGTGAATTTCACCTCAATAAAAAATTGGTAATTAAGATGTGTAAAATCACAGGGGCACCTGAGTAACTCAGTCAGTTAAGCATCTGACTTCAGCTCGGGTCATGATCTCACCATTCCCAAGTTTGAGCCCTGCACCAGGCTCTGTGCTGACAGCTCAGAGCCTGGAGCCTGTTTCAGATTCTGTGTTTCCCTCTGTCTCTGCTTCTCCCCCACTCATGAGCGCACACTCTCTCTCTCAAAAATAAACATTACAAAAATTGTTTAAAAAAAAGATACGTAAAATCACAAATTATATCAGTGAAATGTGAATATGGGTTGTTTATTAGCTAACAGTATTCTACTGATAATTGATTTCCTAAATGTGATAATTGCAGTGTGGTTATGAAAAAGAATATTCTTCTATGTGGGAAAGGAATACTCAAGAATTTAGTTGTAAAGGGCCATGATGTCAGTATTTTATCTCAAACTGCTCAGTTTAAAAAAAAAGTAAAGTGTTCACAGCACCATTATCCACAACAGCCAAAATGTGGAAACAATGCAATGTCCATCAACTGATGAATGTAAAAACAAAATGTGGTATATCTAAAAAGAACAGACTATTTTTCAGCCATAATCTGGAATGAAAAACTGATACATGCTACAACATGGGTCAACCTTGAAAACATTATTAGTGAAAAGGCCAGACACAAAAGGGAAAATATTATTGCACATACACAAAATGTCTAGAAAAGGCAAATCCATATAGACACAAGCCAGATTAGAGATTAACCAAGTTGGGGGAAGAGGAGGTGAGGAGTGACTGCCAATGGATTCAGGGTTTCTTTTGTGTGTGTGATGAGAACGTTCCAGAATGAGACAGCAGCAGATGTACAACTCTGTGATATACAAAAAAACCCCACAGAATTGTACACTTTTAAGATGAATTTTTTTGTTGTTTGAAAGTTCTTAATGTTTTATTTATTTTTTTAAATTTTAAATACTTATTTTTGAGAGACAGCGCGCATGTGCTTATGTGCTTGCTTGTGCGCACGCCTCAGTGGGGGAGGGGCAGAGAGAGAGGGAGACACAGAATCTGAGACAGGCTCCAGGCTTTGAGCTGTCAGCACAGAGCCCAATGCAGGGCTCGAACCCACAAACCGTAAGATTATGACCTGAGCTGAAGTCAGACACAAGTTCATGACCTGAGTGGAGTTCGGAGGCTTACCTGACTGAGCCACCCAGGTGCCCCCTAATGTTTTAATTTTTAAAAGCAAATTTTGGCTATAAAAAGGATAAATTTCATTAGCTGGAAAAGCTCTTCACCAAGACCGACATCTTAAAGGTAATCAATACAGAAATGCTTTTATGGGGCACCTGGGTAGCTCAGTCGGTTAAGTGTCCAACTTTGGCTCAGGTCATGATCTCACCATCTGTGAGTTCAAACCCCACGTCAGGCTCTGTGCTGACAGCTCAGAGCATGGAGCCTGCTTCAGAATCTGTGTCTCCCTCTCTCTCTGCCCCCTTCGCCACGCATGCTCTCTCGCTCTCAAAAAAAAAAAAAAAACAGAAAAAGAAAATGCTTTTATAATGATTTAGAAGTAATCTTGTCTGATACCTTTGACGGTTTACTAGTAAGTGAAGCAGGCTGTGTTTCTTGATTTTTCTCTGCTTCATTTTAACCACAAGATGGTTTTGGCTGGTAGTGCAAAGGGAGAGAGGGACATACCAACATAGTAATAAGTCTGAGGAGGTTAGTCTCAAAGGAGAGGCAACACACATGCTAACCCTCTGACCAGTTGTTCTAGGTGAATTATTTTGTGTGATAAGAAGATGTCTAGGGTCCCTTTAACTTGAAGGATCTATATCTGCCTGCTTGATTTAGCTTAATTTTCTGGTTTTAAATGACTATTTAGTCTTAAATAGTATCCTTTTAAATATATTTCTTTAGGTTCAGTTCTTCAGAATGCTATGATACCAGGGCATTCTTTGAACCATCATTTCAGTCATAGAGAATGGCTTATCTTTACAAAAGTCCCTCGGTTAGCCTGGGCTGTGGCCCAGAGAGCAGTCTACCACAGTATCTGCTCCCTTTCCACGATGTGGAGATTTTGTCCTGGGAAATGATGGCCCAGGTAGGGACCATATTTCCCAGCCCATCTTTATCTGGGAGTGACCATATGATTAATTTTCATCAATGGAGTATGGGCAAAGTGATGTATATGGATTCTAAGCCAGGACTTTTTTTGCGGGGGGAGGGCTGCAAATTAAAATTTATTTCTTGCTTTAAGGGTGAATCTTCTGGTATATGAATTACACTTCAGAATATATATACACACACACACACATATAAATACATATATATAATGGACTACAGACCTAAATGGAAAACCTAAAACTATTAACTTCTAGAAGAAAGTGGAAAAATCTTACCAATTTTGGGGTAGGCATGGATTCTTAAAAACACAAGAGTACCAACCATGTGGTGTGCAGTATCTTAAGTGGGCCCCCTTCTTAGTGCACACACCCCGCATAACCCTTCTCCTTGAGTGTAAGTGGGCCTGAACTACTCTAGTAAGCCCTTTTACAGAACAGTTTAGAGGTCAGAGACAAGCAAAATCAGATTCAAAGCTGCAGCAGATGCTCTCCGGCTGTCCTTGAAGAAGCAAACCCTGTGCTGTGGAGATGACCTTGTGGGAGGAAATGATGAGCAGCCTTTAGAAGCTGACAATAGCCCTTAGCTGATGACCAGCAAGAAAACAGGTATCTATGTCCTACAATTACAAGGAACTGGATTCAGCCAAATGACACACAAGCTTGGAAGAGGACACTGAGCTCCAGAAAGCAGTGCAGCCCAGCTGGAACCCCGATTTTAGTTTGGAGTGACAATGAGTAGAGGATCCAGCTAACCTGGATTCCAGATCCATGGAAACTGCAGGGTGATAAACTTATGTTGGTTTAAGTTTGTTGTAATTTCTTATAAAGCAACAGGAAATAATACATAACATAAAAGAAAAACTTGATAAAGCAGACCATCAAAATTAAAAACTTTTGTTCTTTCAAAGATACTGTTAAGGAACAAAATGATAAGCTACAGCTTGGGAGAAAATATTTGCAAAACATATATCTTGATAAAGGACTAGTATCCACAACATATTAAAAAACTCTCATGATTCAATCATAAGAAAACCCATTTTTTTAAATGGGCAAAATATCTGGAGAGAGACTTCAGCAACGAAGACATACACAGGGAAAGATGCTCATCATCATTATTAGGAATATGTACTAGGAGTTATATTAATTAGAAATGAAAATTACAATGCCTAAGGGGCACCTAGCTGGCTCAGTTGGTGGAGCATGTGGCTACTGATCTCGGGGTTGTTAATTTCGAGCCCCATGCTGGGTGTAGAGATTACTTAAAAAAATAAAATCTTAACAACAGCAACACTCAATGCCTAACCCACTAGAATCACTAAAATTAAAAAACAAAACTGATGAAACTAAGTGCTGGTAAGGATGCAAAGTATCTGCAACTCTCGTACATTGCTGGTGAAAATGAAAAAAAATGGTATACAGCCACTTTGAAAACAGTTTGGAAGTTTCTTATACAATTAAACATATATTTATTTTAACAAATGGCCCAATGATCCCATTCCTAGGTATTTGTCCAAGAAAAATGAAAACATATTATGTCCAGACAAAATATTGTATGCAAATGTTTCTACTGGCTTTCCTCATAACTGCCCCAAACTGGACTCAACCCAAATGTCCATCAACCAGTGAATGGATATAATGGAATTCTACTCGGCAATAAAAAGAAATAAGCCTGTATGCACAAACCTATACCTCACATACATTTTGCTAAGTGAAAAAATCCAAGCTCAAAAGGTTACTTAATATATGTTCCATTTATATGATATTCTGGAAAAGATAAAACCAGAGAAAGAGGAATCAGGTCAGTAGTTTCCAGGGCTTGGTGGTGAGGACAAGGGATAGATAAATGCGCAGAAGGGAACTTTCTGAAGTGATTAAGGTGTGCTCTATCTTGACTGTGGTGGTTACACGGCTGCATACATTTGTCAAAATTCAAAAAAGGGTAAATTTTACTATATGCAAATTGTACCTCAACAAGCCTGGCTAAGCAAATTATATCTTTAAGGTCAATAAAATACAGTAGCCTAAAGCTATAATAATTCTACCAAGTAATAGTGAAAGAACATTCGAAGAGAAAAAGGAAAAACAGACACAAACGTTTAGCATATGTCAAAGTAGAAACTCAAATCAAAGAAAAAAGAAAGGTGTAAAACAGAGGTTGATACACTTTTTTTCTTAATTGACCAGGAATTAAGTATTTTAGGTATTTAAGTTTCTGATTCAGTTACTCAACTCAGCTAGTGTAATATGAAAGAAGACACAGGCAGTATGTAATGAAATGGACATAGCTGTGTTCAAATAAAACTTTACTAACAGAAATGGGTTGGGCGTAGTTTGCTGACTTCTGGTCTAAGCAAGTGTTGGAAGAACTGGCTTTCCATTCTGAGGGAAAATCGTTAGATCCTAACTTTATGCTGCACACAAAAATAAATTCTAGACATATTAAACAGCTAAATGTTGAAAATTAAAAAAACACAATTTTAAAAACTTTTCTAAAAATAACACAAAATCAAGATGGTATCATGTAAAAGACAAACTGGTTTGATTACAAAACCTTTTCGTTTCTTAATGTGGTAAAAATTGTCATGTAACATATGAAAGAAATGAGAATTTCCATTTCCAGTAATGATGCCAAGCGTCCCACGAAAAACATCTAAAAGTGCTGGTATAACATTTAAAAAACTACCTTATTACTTGGAAGAAGTAACAAGATAGTGATGAAGTGCTCCAGAGAGGTAACCAAAACACTCTATGATGGATTTGCACAAGGGTGAACAGGGATTAAAGTTTAGTTTCTGCCCAAAGCCGGGAATCTCAAATGAGACTCTCTCTGCAGGAGCTGAGAACTCAAAATTTTGGCTGCATCTTGAATAAAGGTGAATACAACAGGTTCACAAGTAAAAGCCCTAGAAAGCCTGAAGTCTAGGAACAGGGCAAATAAATGCAGAAAGAAAAATATTAAAAATAACAAAACAAAACCCTCACACATACAGGACATAAAATGGAGTGCTAAATGTGACATTCACTGGCACTGAACCTGAAAGCAAAATAAAGTGCCAAAAGTGGAAAAAAAAAAAAAAAGATGGAACATTTGAAAGAAAAATAGATGTGAGTTTTCCAAAAGTGATGAAAGATTTCAACACAGAATCAAGATGCTCAGAGAATCCCCAAGAATAATATAAGAACAACAAGGTATATGATCACAATAAGAACTGCTAAAACCAAGAGTAACAAAAATTCTCGAAGTAGCAGGGGTTGAACATATTACCTTCAAAATTTTTTTTTTAAGTTTATTTTTGACAGAGACAGAGACAGAATGCGAGTGGGTTAGGGGCAGAGAGAGAGGGTGACACAGAAGCAGAAGCAGGCTGCAGGCTCTGAGCTGTCAGCACAGAGCCTGACGCGGGGCTCAAACTCACGAGCTGTGAGATCATGACCTGAGCCGAAGTCGGATGCTCAACCGACTGAGCCACCCAGGCGCCCCTGAACATATTACCTTCAAATGAACAAGAGTAACAATGACGGTGGAGCTGTTTTAACAAAAAAGAAAAAGCAAAAAATATCCTTCAAAAATATAGGTGAAATAAAGATATATCCAGACAAAAATAGAATTTATTATAGTAGACTTGAACTAAAGTAAATATTAAGGGGAATATTTATTTATGCAGAAGATAAAAATTATCACACAAAGAAACACAGAAATGTAGGTAGGAATGAAAAACAGTAGATAAGTGTTTATAAATGAGTATCAGGGCACCTGGGTGGTTCAGTTGGTTAAGCATCTGACTGTGGCTCAGGTCATGATCTCATGGTTCATGGGTTCGAGCTCTGCATCTGGTTCTGTGCTGACAGCTCAGAGCCTGGAGCCTGTTTCAGATTCCATGTCTCTCTCTCTCTCTCTCTCTCTCTCTCTCTTTCTGCCCCTCCCCTGCTCGCGCTTTGTCTCTCTCTGTCTCAAAAATAAATAAACACTTTAAGTGAATACCAATATTACAGAATAATAGTAAAAAATGTTTGTGGAGCCTAAAACATGTAGAATTAAAATACGTGACTTCAATGACTCAAAAAGAAGGAATGTCGTAGAGTTACAATGCTGTAAAATTCTAGCATTATCTGGAAGGTGTTAAAAGTCATAATTTGAATTAGATTGTACTAAGTCAAGCATGCATGTGCAATTTCTAATGTACTCATTAAAACACAGTAAAAACTGTATAACTAAGAGTAGAATATATGTGAAATAAAAAGTTTTAAATGAATCTTTAAGAAGATAAAAACAAAAAACCTGAAAAAATCAAACAAAACAAATAGCAATATAGAATATATAAATTCAAATGAATTAATTACTTGGCAATGAAGACTAAGATCATCACACTGTATTTACAAAACATACACACTAAATATGTGCTGCTTACAAGGGATATACTTTAAATAAAGACACAAATGTTAAGGTAAATAGTGGAAAAAGATATACCAAACAAAAGAAAACTGTTGTAGTTATATTAATATCAGACAAAGATTTCATCTCTAATAGTGTGATTGGCTTGAACAGACAAATTTCAAAACAATAAAGAGTCAGTCCACAAGGAATCTAATTCTAAATCTAAATATATCCAATAATTTAGTTTCAAAATAAATGAAGTAAAAATTGACTAAAAGAAGAAAGGGCAAATCTATAGCCACTGTGGAAGAATTAAGACCTTTTGTACAGAAACTAATAAAACAAACAGACAAAAACTTGCGAAGTATATAGAAATTCTGAACACACCTAACAAACCTGACCTCATTGATATATTAGAACAATGCATACAACAATGGAATACTACACCTTTTTTACATATGCACACATAGCACATTTATGAAATTCACCACATGCTGGGTAAAAGCAAGCATCAACAAATTTTAAAGGGTAGAAATCTTTCAAAGTATGTTCTCTGACCACAATAGTTTTAACTTGGAAATCAGTAAAAAAGAAAATTCCTAACTATTTGATATTGAATAAATATCCAAATAATTCTTAACTCAGGTAAGAAATCACATTAGAAATTAGAAAATATTTTGAACAGAATGAAATCAGCATATAAGAGAACAGACAGGGTAAATAGAAAGTACAAAATAAGATGGCAGATTTAAACCCAATATTTCCATAATTATATGAAGTATAAATGGACTATATGCTTCAGTTAAGACCAATATTGTCAACTGGAGTGAAAAAAGAAAAGAAAAAAAAAGAAACAGTCCAAGAGTATGCTGTTTTATAAAAAGAAAAATCAGAAACGCAGTATAATGATAAAAGTTTATCAGGGAAATATAAGAATTTTGAATTTCTATGTACCCAAATAACATAACACATTTATATACTAAAATACATAAAGCACAAAAAAATATATAATCTGATTCTAATCATGAGGACACATTAGACAAACCCAAACTGAGGGAAATTTTACACATTCACTGGTATGTACTCTTAAAAAATGTCAAGGTTGACACAAACAAATGGAAATATATACAATGCTCATGGATGGGATGAATTAATATTGTTAAAATATCTACACTACCAAAAGCAATCTACAGATTCAATGCAATCTCTATTAAAATACAAGTAGACAAGTAGAACAAATAATCCTTAAATTTGTATGAAACCACAAAAGACCCTCAAGAGCCAAAGCAATTTTCAGTAAGAATGAAGCTGGAGGTATCATAATCCCAGATTTCAAGATATAATAAAAACAGTATAGTAGTGGCACAAAATTAGACACATTGATCAAGGAACACAACAGAGAACCTGGAAATAAACACACATTCAGAGGGTCAATGAATCTATGACAAAGGAGGCAAGAATATACAATGGGGAAAAGACAGTTCATCAATAAATGATGTGAGAAAGCTGGAAAGCCACATGCAAAATAATGAAAGTGCACCAATTTCTGAACACCATACACAAAAACAAACTCAAAATGGATTAAAAATCTAACTGTGAGACCTGAAACCATAAAACTTCTAGAGGAAAACAGGCAGTAATCTCTTTGACATCATCCTTAATAACTTTTTTCTAGGTAGGTCTCCTGAGACAAGTGAAACAAAAGCAAAAATAAACTACCAGGACTATGCCACACTTAAAAGCTTTTGCATAGCAAAAAGGCAACCTACTGAATGTAACAAGATATTTGAAAGTGAGATTATCTCAGAAGGGTTAATACCCAATATATATAAAGATTTTATACAACTCAACACCAAAAAACCCCAAATAATATATAACTGGGCAGAAGACCTGAATAGGTATTTTTCCAAAGAAGACATACAGATGACTAACAATACATGAATAGATGCTCAATATTGCTAAATCATGAGGAAAATGCAAATTAAAACCACAATGAGGTGTCACCTTATATCTGTCAGAAGGACTAAAATCAAAGAGACAAGAAATAACAAGTGTTGGCAAAGATGTGGAGAAAAAGGAACCCTCATACATGGCTGGTGAGAATGTAAATTGGTGTAGCCACTGTGGAAAATAGTATGGAGGTACCTCAAAAAAATTAAACACGGAAATAACATATGATCCAGTATTTTCACTACTGTTATCTACCCAAAGAAAATAGAAACACTATTTCAAAAAGATATACACACCCCTATGTTTATTGTAGCATTATTTACAATAGCCAAGATATGGAAGCAACCCAGTGTCCATCCACAGATGAATGGGTAAAAAAGATGTGGCATATGTATACACAATGGAATACTACTCAACCATAAAAAAAGAATGAGATCTTGTTATTTATGACAACATGGATGGACCTAGAGAGTATTATGCTAAGTAAAGTAAGTCAGACAGAGAAAGACAAGTACCACATGATTTCA
Source organism: Panthera uncia (assembly GCF_023721935.1). Lineage (NCBI taxonomy): Eukaryota > Metazoa > Chordata > Mammalia > Carnivora > Felidae > Panthera > Panthera uncia. The sequence goes on from NW_026057577.1 coordinate 33,572,192, forward strand.
CTTATACATAGAATCTAAAAGACAAATGAACAGGGGCACGTGAGTGGCTTAGTTGGTTAGGTGTCCAAGTCTTGATTTTAGCTCAGGTCATGATCTCAGGGTAGTGACATCAAGCCCCCTGTCAGGCTCTGCACTGAGTACAAGCCTGCTGAAGATTCTCTCCCTCTCTCTCTCTGTCTCTCTCTGCCCCTCCCCCACTCACATGTGCTCTGAATTTTAAAGAAACAAAAATTCTAAGGATTGGAAACAAGTAACACTCTCATTTGAAAATGATAATTGTTAATATAAAAAATCCAAAAGAATCTATACATTTTGAGGAAGCAAAAAAATGAATTAAAAATATCACTAAACCAGACTTCAACCTGTATTACAAAGCTGTAATCATCAAGACAGTATGGTACTAGCACAAAGACAGACACTCAGATCAATGGAACAGAACAGAGAACCCAGAAATGTTTGTGGAAACATATGGCCAACTAATCTTTGATAAAGCAGGAAAGAATATCTAATGGAATAAAGACAGTGTTTTCAGCAAATGATGCTGGGAAAACTGGACAGCAACATGCAGAAAAGTGAACCTTGGCCACTTTCTTACACCATACACAAAAATAAACTCAAAATGGATGAAAGACCTAACTGTAAGACAGAAAACCATCAAAATCCTTGAGGATAAAGCAGGCAAAAACCTTTTTGACCTTGGCTGCAGCAACTTTTTACACAACACGTCTCCATAGGCAAGGGAAACAAAAGCAAAAATGAACTATTGGGACCTCATCAAAATAAAAAGCTTCTGTACAGAGAAGGAAAGAAACGATCAGCAAAACTAAAAGACAACCGATGGAATGGGAGAAGATATTTGCAAACGACATTATCACATAAAGGCTTACTATCCAAAATCTATAAAGAACTTACCAAACCCAACACACAAGAAATAATCCAGTGCAGAAATGGGCAAAAGACATGAATAGACGCTTCTCCAAAGAAGACATCCAGATGGCCAACTGACACATGAAAAAATGCTGAACATCACTCACCATCAGAAAATACAAATCAAAACCACAAATGAGATACCACCTCACACTTGTCAGAATGGCTAACATTAACAACTCAGGCAACAACACATGTTGGCGAGGATGCGGACAAAGAGGATCTCTTTTGCACTGCTAGTGGGAATGCAAACTGGTGCAGCCACTCTGGAAAACAGTATGGAGTTCCTCAAAAAGTTAAAAACAGAACTACCCTACAATCCAGCAATTGCACTATTAGGTATTTATCTAAGGGATACAGGTATGCTGTTTCGAAGGGACACAAGCACCCCAATGTTTATAGCAGCACTATCCACAATAGCCGAAGTATGGAAAGAGCCCAAATGTCCATTGATGGATGAATGGATAAAGAAGATGTGGTGTGTATATATATATACATATATATATATACACACACACACACACACACACACACACACACACACACACACACACACAATGGACTATTACTTGGCAATCAAAAAGAATGAAATCTTGCCATTTGCAACAACGTGGATGGAACTAGAGGGTATTATGCTAGGTGAAATTAGTCAGAGAAAGACAAATATCATATGACTTCACTCATATAAGGACTTTAAGATACTAAACAGATGATGGGGCGCCTGGGTGGCTTGGTAGGTTAAGCATCCGACTTCGGCTCAGGTCATGATCTCACGGTCCGTGAGTTTGAGCCCCGCGTCGGGCTCTGTGCTGACAGCTCAGAGCCTGGAGCCTGCTTCAGATTCTGTGTCTCCCTCTCTCTCTGCCCCTCCCCTGTTCATGCTCTGTCTCTCTCTGTCTCAAAAATAAATAAACGTTAAAAAAAATTAAAAAAAAAAAGATACTACACAGATGAACCTAAGGGAAGGGAAGCAAAAATAATATAAAAACAGGGAGGGGGATGAAACATAAAAGACTCTTAAATATGGAGAACAAACAGGGTAATGGAGGGGTTGTGGGAGAGGGGATGGGCTAAATGGGTAAGGGGCATTAAGGCATCTACTCCTGAAATCACTAGCACTATATGCTAACTTTGATGTAAATTAAAGAAACAAATTAAATTAAATGGTAATAAAAAAAAAATCATTAAAAAATGAAGTACCTAAAAAAATTTAATAAAAACCATACAAGAGCTCTATGGATAAAGTATATAATGTTAATGAAAAACATTAAAAATACGTAAGTGAATAAAAATTTACAGATTCATATATTAAAAGACTTGATACTGTTGTGGTGCCTGGGTGGCTTAGTCTGTTAAGCATCCAACTCTTGTTCTTGCCTCAGGTCATGATCTCATGGCCCATGAGATCAAGTCCTGCATTGGGCTCTGCGCTGACAGTGTTGAGTCTGCTTGAGATTCTCTCTCCCTCTCCCTGCCTCTCCCCTGCCTGTGTGCATACACGCTATCTCCCTCTCTCAAAATAAATAAATAAAAATTTTTAAAAAAAGAATTGATAATGTTAAGATGTCAATTCATCCCATATTCACTTATAGACTCAGCAGAATAAAAAATCTTTAAGTTGTTAAGCTGTTTCTAAAATTTATATGTAAATACAAGGGGCCAAAGGTACGACATTTTTGGCAAAGCAGCCGAAGATAGGTTGTATAGACATATACTATAAAGCTGTAATAACCAAGATCATGTGGTATTGGCATCAGGATAGACAAAATACTGAACAGTATAGTCCAAAATACAGACCCATACATAGAACAGCACTTGATACAACAGACTGGGCATTTGAGATGACTGGGAAAAGGACACACTTCCCAATAGATGAGACTTGGAATTAAGTGTCCACGTGAAAAAAAAAAAAGTTTGCATCCATAGGCAAATCAATTACATATTAAAAAGCTCAATGTCAAACAAAGGCAAAACTAGAATGACTAAAGGATTTCTTACACAAGACACAATATGCATTAGCCATAAGGAAAAAGACTAATACATCTAAGCACTTTACATGAACTATTCATCAAGACACCAAAGCAAAAAGACAGGCTGCAGAGTCAGAGAAGATGCTTGTGATACACCTAAGTGACAAAGGAGTAATATCTAGAATAGATGACCTTTTGTTTGAAATATGATCATTTGCAACATTCATGAACTAACAAATCTATGTACTGAGAACTGACGGCTGTTGATATCATAGAAGGGATGACCAGACATTATATGCTGTCCGAAGAGGAACCTAACATCTATTATAAAGAGGTCTTGGCAAAAGACAAATGGAGCCTGATTCTGATTAAACTTCTAGATCCATTTACCAAATTACAGCAAATATAGGGGACAGAAACATACAAACTACACTATGGGAATAAAATCACAAAATCCATTATTATGGGAAACTCCGCAGGACAAATAATATAGTTCTCACAACAAATGAACTGCAAGAAAAATTTTAAAAAAGGAGAAATTAAGAGAGGCAAAGACATTTAAAAACACAGGTAGGGGGTGCCTGGGTGGCTTGGTCTGTTGGGCGTCTGACTTTAGCTCAGGTCATGATCTCATAGCTTGTGGGTTGGAGCCCTGCATCAGGCTCTGTGCTGACAGTTCAGACCCCGGAGCCTGCTTCAGGTTTTGTGTCACTCTGTCTCTATGCTCCTCCCCTGTGCACACGCGTGCATGCGCACTCTCTCAAAAACAAATAAACACAGAAAAAAAAATTTTAAAACACAGGCAAAACAGGGGCGCCTGGGTGGCTCAGTTGGATAAGCGTCCAACTTCGGCTCAGGTCAGGATCTCATGGTTCATGGGTTTGAGCCTCGCGTCAGGCTCTGTGCTGAGAGCTCAGGGCCTGGAGCCCGCTTCAGATTCTGTGTCTCCCTCTCTCTCTCTGACCCTCCCCACTGGCAGTCTGTGTCTGTTTCAAAAGCATTAAGAAAACAAAGTTAAAAAAAAAACAAAAAACTAAACTAAAGTATTCAGAAATATAAACTCAGGTGATAAAGAAAATGATTATCACACCAGACAGGATAATGGTTTCTCTTAGCAGGGAAGGGGAACACGGAGGTTCCTAGGGGTCCCCTGGAAAGTCTGTATCTCCATACATATGGCGTTTACAAGGGTATTCACCTTATAATAATTCCCTAAACTGTACATCTGCTTGATGTAGCCTTCCGTATTTGTATCAATACCCTCAGTTTCCTAGCAGAAAGGCAAAAAATGAAATCTTTCATTTCTGAATTAAGGAAAAGAGGCAAAAGTCAGTATTTAAAGTATTACTATACAACACAAAATGATTGTCAATGAGACTGATCAAAACCTTTAAAGACATGAGGTTTTACTATTTCACATAAGAAATGAAGGCATGGTCTAGTCATGGTGGGGCTGGAGATAGAAATGGATGGATTTGAAAATTATCTAATAAAAAGAAGCAAACAAGTTTGGCCTAAAGGAATTTGGACTCTGGTTAGTAGATGTGCACTGCAAAGTGGTATGAGTTAGCAGTTCTGAAGGTACTTAATGTGTATTGTAGGAGTGAGCAAACCAGAAAATATACTGTGGATAAGGAGCCAGGTAAGAGAAATCTGTGCTGAAGTCAGAATAACGCTTACTCTGGGCCAGGGTGGGAGGACTAGGGATCAGCTATAACCAGAAGGAGGTAAAAGGAATTTCCAGGTCTTAGTAATAATCTGTTTTTTGATCCAGGTGTTCACTACATGGATATAAATTGCATTTTTAACTTTGTGAAAATCCACTGACCTGTACACCTATGCTTTGTACACTTCAAAGAAAATGAAGAAATAAGAAAACTGATACACACACACCCCTCTGATTACAACAACATAAATGCTACATACACAGTATAGACCAAGACTACAAGCCAACACGGACAAAACTAAAATAGTCTGATGAGTTAATATAGTTACATTATCTAACGTGTAAATTTTTAAAGTGTCACCCACCCGGGAACTGTGAGAAAGGTAAGATGGGAATGAGTCTGGATGCCACCTATAACATTTCCATATCCTTAGACAGCTGGCCCTGGTTCAGCTTTGACACTGGGTAGGAAGGTTGGGGGAGATCCACTGACAACCAGCAGTAAAGATAAAGATTCAAGGGGCACCTGGCTGGCTCAGTCAGTAGAGCATGTGACTCCTGATATTGAGGTCAGGAGTTTGAGCCTCATGTTGGGCACAGAGATTACTTAAATAAAAAAATAAATGGGTGCCTGGGTGGCTCAGTTGGTTGAGTGTCTGACTTCGGCTTGGGTCATGATCTCACAGTTTATGGGTTCGAGCCCCACGTCGGGCTCTGTGCTGATAGCTCGGAGCCTGGAGCCTGCTTTGGATTCTGTGTCTCCCCCTCTCTCTGCTCCTCCCCTGCTCATACACACACACACTCTCTCTCTCTCTCTCTCAAAAATAAAATAAAAACATAAATTAAAAAAAAAATTTTAAAAAGGTAAAAAAATCAAAAGGTAGCAATTATCGGGTAACTCCCATTAGTAGCCTTCCCAGCCCTGCTATAGGAATGGTGTATTCAATTGGTATACAAATACTACAGCACTCAACATATAACCTTACAATGCTTGGGTTCCACCTCCCATTTTTGCTCAAGCAAGGATGGAAAGCCCAGAACAAAGTTCTCATACCGTGTTTCACACTAAAAATGACATCAAGAGCCGAGTAACTTCAGTTTGTAGAATCGTATGAAATTCACATGGGACAAAACCATAAGTGAGTATATACAGCTCCTCAGCACAGAGGGAAGGAGGAGAATCTTATCTGAAAATGACTGTGCCTCTCCAATGACAAGAGCAGAAAAGAGACCCTTTTCACTCAGCCAACTCTTAGGTAGAAAAGCATGTCGGTGCCAGTGTCCATGACTCTAGCTGCTGCAACCCTGACCTCTTTAGCAGATCTAAGCACTTTTGCTAATGGCAACCACAGCTTCCGAACTAGGCACACAGCCAACCTCGTCTCAAAGGACCAGACTTGACAAGTGTCCTGCCAGCCTTGCCAAGAAGTCAGACCCGGCAACTTCCCTTCTATGCCCTATGCTCTCCCCCAGAGCAAGAGAACAGACTGCCTGCAGCAGCTGCTGTCTGTCAGTCACTGACCTATTTCGGAAGGGAGAGAAAGAGCATCAAGCAAAAGCTTTCACTTCATCATCTACATCTAAATCAGACTCAAAAGATAACCTTCAAAAAGGTCATGGGCCAGAGTGGGGAGGTTATAGTGCTGAAGCCATGAAAGAATTTTCACATGTGCCCATCCCCAACACAACACATAATTTTTCTTTCTGTGAGACAGTCTAGGAAGTACTGCTAACTCATTAGGTCTGGTCAGGGAGAAAGGCTGCCACTGAAGAAAAAGGAAAGTGGTTGGGAGATAAAGCGGAGCCTGCGAAATCACCCTAGGGATACAGCTATCACACAGCAGATTAATCCAGTGTCCCAAAGCTCAAAAGTGCTCCTTTAATTCCTAGGAAAGAGCAGGGTCCACTCTGTTGACAGCAGTCTGCAAACTTCTCTAAAGACTTCGGGTAACAGGCTATCATGTCGGAGAAAAACAAGCCACCTCAATAAGAGATTCCAGCCCTTTCTGTGATGTTGTAGAGCACTTCCCCTTCATTTCCTCTCCTGTCACGTCTTGGGGAAATTGTCAAGATGGGAAGCTGTGCTCTATGAAAAGAAGTCTGGCTCTGTATTTTTCCAGTCCCAACCTGAGGCTTCCTCCCTCTTTCCTAAGAAATTAAACCTATAAACAAATTGCAAAACAAAACAAATAAGAGAGAAACTACATAGGCTGGAGGGGGAACCTATAGAGATATCAACCAATTGTATTCAGGGACTGTATCTGGCTGTGATTCAGATTAACAAACTAAAAAAAAAAAAAAAAATCCAGAAGATAACTTGAGAAACAGTAGATACCTGATGATATTAACTTTTTTAGATGTGATAATGGTTATATATTTCTCTTTTTAAACAAAGTCCTCATTTTTTGATATAAATTCTGAACTACTTACTTAAAGCTTAAATGACAGAACTAATTAGGATATGGTTTAAATTACTGGTATGGCAAGGGAAAGGCTGATGCAGGTAGCTGAAACAAGATGAGCTAGGAGTTTTTAAATTGGGTGATGGGGATACATAGGTATTCATACTCTTCTCTTCACATATGTATGTGTGTATGCATATATGTGTTACGTATACACGTGTGTGCTTTTTACCTTTTATAATATAAATGCTGTTTTTAAAAGTCAGATTTGCTTCCCTGGAGTCATTAGGGCATCTGATCTCAGAAAAGTGAGTGAAAAGGGTACCTTTTCTTAGCTGATCCTATAGTTGAGAAAATCAGCCTCAAGATCTCTGTAAGAAAAAACTACCTAAACTCAGGCTCAGATCCTTGAAGACGGAGAGAGGATGCCACGCCTGCTATCTCAGCACCCTGTCACTGTTAGGTATCCAGTAGCCAGACACCACCGTGTTCTCTGTTCAGAGGGCGAGGGTATGCTCCATCTGTGGCTGGGGATGCAGGCAGCCTGCAGCAAGGTAAGTCCCTGGTGAGCAAGTGCTGAGTAAAGGGGTCAGTGGCTGCGTCTCAGCCTGTCTCACTCCTCCCCCAGCAGGGCTCCTCCCTTGCCCAATTCTTTTTTTCCTGCGTCACAAGCACAAAATGGAGTTAGCTAGGAGCAAAAACAATCTGTCTAAAATGGCTGAATGCAGTAGGGAGTGCCAGGCAATAAAGCAAAGGGAAAGGGCACCCCCTGCTGTCCAAGAGAAGTACCCCATTTTTCTTTCTTCCCTATTATTGCATATGTTAAAAGAATTCATCCAAGCTAATTTTGTCATAAATCTTGATTCTTCTGTTGAATTCGAAAACTGAAGCAGACTGAGGCATGAAGGAACATAATTTCCAGTCTGTGAAGACAGATAAGAGTCAAGGCACAAAGTCAGCGGCCGGAGTCCTAGTGACTGCTGAGTTCTGAGCAGTAACAGTTTCTAAGGGCCCCCAGAGCGGAAGGGAGTTCCTACGTAGCACAGTATTCCCTAACTGCAGGAATGAGCTAATGGCGCCCAGAGTCTCACAGCTGTAGCCATCACTTCCCCAGGAATTCCTGTGGCAGGCTTCTCTCGGTGAAGACCACAAACAGGAAATGGAAGAGAAGGGAGTTGCCTGACATCCTAGAAGCTAAGTTCTTAAGAATTGCAGGTGTGAGTGAGTAAGTGAAGTAGGAAAAAGGACTCTGGGAAAATTCTGTTGAGAACACAGCTGGCTCTAAAGCCAGTTACATGTGCAGGGCTGAAAGATTCAGGCTGAGCTATAAAGCAACTCCACCTAACCTTTGGGCTCACTCACTGACTCAGGACCAGACTCTACTCGCTCTGCCCAAGATGAACCTGCGTCATTTGTCCCTATTCTACAGGGAACACCCTCCATTGATCTTAGGCTGCCTTTCCCTTAAGTAACCCAAGTACTTTATGACTAAAAGAGAACACAGGAGAAAGGTAGAAAATGTGGAACATGTTGAGAAATCTGTGGATCCAAGTCACCAATAGCATTCACTCACTTAAATGAGGTGGCACAAATATGTGAGCTAATCCAACGTCCATGAAGTGAGATAATGGCAGGACATACGTGTGAGCACAGAATCACAATAGGAAGTTAAAAAAAGTGGACTCCAGTACCACTATAGTTCTGTCTCCGATAAAATAGGGCCTTTGGAGAAGAGTCCTAGATCTCCCTAGCTTATCTAAAAGATCTGAACACTTAGTAAGATCTGTAGGTAGTACACACAACAACAAACTCCGTGAGGGCAACATAGCTAAGAATCACCAAGTCCACCCAGTGTACAATAAGCTGTGTCTATCAAGCTCTACCTAAGTTCTCTGATTCTGAGGAAAGGACAGAACAAGAGGGCCCTTCCATGTGCTAATGTAAGAAGGTGCCCATGTGGAGGATGTCTACTTCATATTCCCCATGGATGTAATATACATGAGTGGAAAATTCAGCACCTTGAAGCCCCTCGTAGGAATACACCATAGGAGGGAAAACCAGATTCCTATCACTGACCTCTCCTGGCAAAACAAATACCCATCTGCTAAATCCCACATAACCAAACCACAGTGGATATGCAAGCTTTAAGGCAAGATGGGACAAACTGATAAAATGCATAAACCTGAAGAAGAAGAACAAAGCAGGACTGAATTCCAAAGGTACAGAGCTGAAGTGTTAAGAGTTAGGAAGAAGGGAGCAAATCAAAGTCTGAAAGGGTGGCAAAAAAGCACTATCAGAAATCTGGGCACTTCTCAAAACATTTGATCTCTCAGACAAGAAGTCACTGAATTTCTCACAGATACTTTCCCAGCACACCCAGGAAGGTGACTCAACATGGGAGTGCTAAGGAAGAGAGATGAGCTTCGGGGCCTGGAAGGAGAGACAAGACACAGTAAGGCTAGAGGACAGGAGAAAAGGCATCAATATACGGCACTAGGTATAAAGTTTTTGCCTTTCTTAAAAGAAATCAATCAGGCTATAAATAAGAGCCACACATTTTAACTGGCTGACATATTTTTAAATTCTCTTTTAGCTTCTATGTTCTCCTCATCTCATTTTTTTCCCCTGGAGATTTGTTAAAGAAATCAGGACTGGTCACTGGTGAAAAGCAAAGAGCGCTCACCCAGTGCCACGACAGTCCCTGGAAGCAGGCATCTCTGAACACGCCTGCCTTCTTGGTACTCCCTTCCACTAAATCTTAGATTCTGAGCCTAACAGATCTGGGGTCAAATTCTGGCTTGCTATTTACTTGCTGTAAGATCTTAATAAACAAAGGACGTATTAATTCTGTACTTCCCATTTCTCAGTTATAAAATGAAGATAACACCTACTAGGCAGCACTGTTCCAAGAATTGGAAGAAACAGATAATGTGCTCCTATCATTCACAGCATCTGATATCAAATGGTATTCTTGAATCAGTTTAAGAGAGCAAAATACCTCCATTATTTTCTAGATTCTTGGAGCAGTTTTAATCTCTGCTGTACCTCTCCTAAATCCTGAGTAAACTGCACATTTCTAAGCTGTTTTCAGTAACAAAGGATCCTAGAAACACTCTACATTTTAGTCAGGGTCCTGGGAGGAGAAGTAATAGAGTAAGTGCCTAACAAAGAGAACACAAGGAGTAAATACCCAGCCCCCAGCCTGAGTCTGCAAAGGCAGCAGCTGGTTTTCGTCATACTGCTGTTTTTTTCCCTTCTTTGTTCCTAAGGTGGAAGCCAGGAAAGGGTGTGGAAAGCGAGGGGAGGGGGGTTGAAGGGGTGGGGATGAGGGCAGAACCGTCATCACTGTTACTGAAAGTCACCTGATACTCTCCTCCAATCCCTAGTCTCTGACATCACAATTTGGAACCGGAGCCAAAATAGCTCAACTGCGCACACCCCGTGGTTGAAAAGAAAAATGCAAGCAGAACAGGAAAAGGGGGTCATTCTTCAAAGGATTTAGCAGTTTTTCTTGCCAAGAAGAAATTTAAACACACACTCACCTTATCTTCCAAACTAATAGATAACAAAAGAAAGAATCACAGACAGTAAGAACAGAGTTGGAATTAATACAGGATCAGAAAGGAGGAAAAGTTCCATCCCATCTTGCAAACACGGGGTTTCCAATGCCCTGCTGTTGTATAAATGGAGTTCCCTCACTCAAAGTTGCTGGAACAAATAGCTTTTTAAATTAGAATCTGATTTTTCAAAGACAAGCAGGCTAGGATTACTATGGGGAGTGAAATAAGATGCTTTTACCTGCTGTGTAGAACTGGATATTAGCATTCTGCTTTGTAAACACTAATTTTTTAGGTAAAGTACTTCTAAAAACCCCCTTTTCAGCATCATGGCCACTGGCAAACTTTCTTCTTAACCCTTTTGTTCTTCCCATTTAAAAAGTCAGATGACCACATTATAGAGAAATTAGTAGGAAAAGAAATCTAGCACCCTAACAAATTCTGTCATAGTATTCTGGTATATTCTCTTCCAATCTTTTACTTCTGCATTTTTTTCTGTAAAACAAAATTGCAATAATGGTTGCACATAATGGTTTCCTGCTTTTCCTGCCTAACACCATATCATGAGTATTCTTCCAAGTTGCTCTGAAAGCAATGTGCCGGAATTCTTTTTTTTTTTATTTTTATTATTTTTTTTTAATCTTTATTTTTGAGAGAGAGAGACAGAGTGTGAGCAGGGGAGGAAGAGAGAGACAGAGAGGGAGACACAGATTCCTAAGCAGGCTCCAGCCTCCGAGCTGTCAGCAGAGCCCGATGAGGGGCTTGAACCCACGAACCATGAGATCATGACCTGAGCCAAAGTCGGACGCTTAACCGACTGAGCCACCCAGGCGCCCCAGTGATGTGCCGGAATTCTTAAACAAAACAGTTACAGTGTAGTAAGTTCTAGAACTATTCTTTCCAGAACAAAAACTAAGAAGGAAGAAAAAAATGAGGCAGGTCATCCCTTTCCTTTGAAGACCACATCCCTCCTATGAAGTAGCATCCCTATGCTAGTGATACAAAGCTCTGCTCCTGCTTGAGAATATAATGCTCCAGAAGTAGCTAGAGTCTGGATAGGGCCCACAGCAGAACTTTGCAAAACTCTCTTCTTCACACCACAATGGCTGGAAGGCTTCAGTATGAGGTGTCCTACATTTATAAATTGGTGTGTTCAATTATTTATTACATAACAGAGTTTGCAGGGAGAACAAGAGGACACATCCACACACTCAAGATGCAGTCAGATTAACTAAATTGTCGCAGCTGTTTCAAAAAAAAAGGACAGATTACTTCATTACCATATTTTTATTCTCGTGTTCATTAGAAAAGCAATGCATGCTTGTTGGAAATTAGATTTCTTTTAATGACAAAGATATCTATGTACTGACATGAAAAATCTCCACGATACAGGAAGTACAGAACAATAAAGATAGTATGTTACCTTTTGGTAAGGGGATGGAGGATAAGAATCTATCAGTTTTTGCTTATAACTGCATTTTTAAACACAATGAAAGTATAATCAAGAAACTAATAAAAATGATGACCTCTAAGGGTAGGGAGGGGGAGGATGGAATGGATGAACACTAGGGTGGTTATGAGACTTCTTCATACCATGTTGACTTCTCAACTACCTAGATTACTTATGCAGAAAACCAGGTAACGGAGAAGCAGGAAAGCCCCAGAGGAAACATCCTGTGGTGGAGGTATCATTAGTACTCCCTGAAAACTGGTCTATAATTTCATGTTTACAGGGAGATTGGTCCCATATTAGCAAAAGAGTAAGTTCACATCTGACAATTCCCAAAGCATGTAAGGGATGCTGAGAACAGGGCTGTTCCCGTAAGGCAGCTGCTTTGGGCCCAGCATGTAGCAGCCTAAAAGCACTGGATGACTCTCCTGCTTATCCTAAAGCTCAGCTCTGCTCTTGACATTTCCTGGAGATCCCATTCTTCTTCCTAAACACATCCCTGATCTCTACCAACTCCAGGTCTCCATGGTGAAGGAATAACCAAACAAGAACAAGAGTTGTCTGCCTAAGTGTAGCCCCTTCATCACGATCTGGACTTCCTGGTCTTACACAACTCCATCTTTGTTGTACAACTGGAGGGATTTCCCATCATCTGCCTGCCACACATATCCTCCATCCTCATCATCAGTCTCTAAGTGGTTCCTAGCTCCACAGACTCCAGAGAACTTCTTCAAAATATCCTTCAAAGATACCTAACGAGACCTGGCCAGAAGATGGCAAGAAAAAATTTTGTAAAAACAAGTGCCCCTGAATTAGAGCCTCTAAAATGTCAGGAATCAATAGAAAATGTCATATTGCCTGCTAACTTATCTTGTATGATCTCCATAAAAAGAAGGATAATACCTACTCTGAAAGATACACAATTGAAATCCGCAGATAAAGCTGGATGGTACCTTGGGTTTAAAAGATATAGTTTCAGTCTATGCAAGTCAAGAATAGTAATACAGGCACACACTAAAGTTTGAATAGCTAGAAAGAGGTTCTAAAACTGGAATTATCTTGGGGGTAATCAGGAGTTAACAGTGATAGAAAAGGGTTGACAGTAAAAACTTTTCTGTACCAGCAAATTCTATCCAAGACAGACCAGGGGAATTCCTGAGGGAAATTTATCCAGTATACTATCTCTGGGAAGTTAGGAGTATATTATCAGCGGGGAGTTCCATTATATGCTTGAAGGAGCTATTCAGCAGAGACAGAGACAGGATTGGGAATATTTTTATCATGGAGTTATAAATATGTATAGAATGAACTGTCAAGCTGGTAAAAAACAATTTTTTATTTAAGCCTTCTAAAAGGAAGGCTATGATTTCATGAAGTTATCAGACTTAAAAAAAAAAAAAAAAACATGCTCCAGCATCTATGCCCTCCAAAAACCACCAGTGTTGCCCCTATAAAGATACTAGCTGCAAGAGGATAAGATCCTTTTGTAAAAGGCAAGTTACAGCTTCCTGTCTTTTACGGATCAGTCCTCCAAATGTATTTCCTGACAGATAGAGGGCAGCATAACACACAGTTTGTATTTGAAAATCACAGAGGCTGTCTCTCTCTAACGTGACTGCATCACTCGCAGACGTAACAATGACACAACTAAAACAGAAGAGATCCATGTGCCATCTGGTGGCAAAAAGGAGAAAGAGCACTCTTCAGATATATCAAATTCCTCTAGTTTAGAAGGAATTAAAGTTTAATTATCTTTATCTGATGACACCCTCCCTTAAATCTCCACCAGTAAGTCTTCCGTGGAAAGTAAACCGGCAGTCTTCATGAAACCTTTCACAGTTTTACACTAGTTTAGTACCATACCCCCAAACACTAATTGAAAGCAAGCAGCAATTTCTAATGCCTGATCTCAGTGCAGGGAAAATGAATGAAACTCAAAACAAAACAAAAGAAGAATTTTTTAGCAATCAGTCAAAACAAAAGAGTTTGAGATGACAACACCAAAGACAACTTATGCAAGCAAAAAGAAAGGGAAAAAAACCAGAATAACAAAACCCAGAAGTTTCAAGTTGAGAGTATCTTTTGGTTAATCTGTCTCATTTTATAGATGAAGAAAGAGGTATGAAGGAATATCTCTGGTGCAATCTCCTTAGTAGTCTGATTAAAACAAGGTACCACATTCCCCTATCACACACTACAATAAGTAATTCCTGATTTTTGATGGTAGGATAAATTGGTACTATCCTATACTTAGCAATATGGACACAGAAACTTTAAGAATATACTGCAGAAATGCAAATATACAGAGATAAATATAAAATTATTCTTCTTGTAGCACTGCTTATAGTATAAAAAGCTGGTAACTTCTCAGTAAGAGATCAAGTGTATAAAGTTTAGATTTATTCATGTGACAAAGTACAATTATTCACTAGAAATAATGGGAATACATCTGTATGTAATGCTATCAAGAGATGCTGAGAAATGTTCAGCAAAATGCACAACGGTATCTACCACATGGAATCCCACAGATTAGATTAAAAATGTGTGTATACCCTCACATTTCTGTAATTTTACTTTTTAAAAAATTTTTTTAAATATTTTTATTTATTTTTGAAGGAGAGTGAGACACACAGAGCATGAGCAGGGGAGGAGCAGAAAGAGAGGGAGACAGAGAATTCGAAGCAGGCTCCAGGCTCTAAGCTGTCAGCACAGAGCCTGATGCAGGGCTCGAACTCACAAACTGTGAGATCAGGAGCTGAGCTGAAGTCGGATGCTCAACTGACTAAGCCACCCAGGTGCCTCTGTAATTTTATCTTTTAACGCCCCTGTCCCTTAAAGTTCCAGTTAAGATTAAGATTCTATTGGAAAATTTCCCACATTTTCCCACCTGAAAAGGATTTCACCCTTTCATTTATTAGAATAACACATACAGCTGAAAGGTATGTTAACCATGGTCACTCCAGGCAGGGAGAAGACTTTTTTTAAAAAATATTTTTAGTGTATTCTATGTATTTGCTGAAATGAAGATATCATAATAGTACAGGAAGTGGCTTCAGACAGGACCATGGTAAGAGAGAGGAAGACACAGAGAGTGGGTATAATAATGGCAGAAGTCTACAGAAGCATGTCTTCTGATGGCTTCAGTATTCTCAGTGAAGTAGGAGGACTGAGAATGAGGGAGTATTGGGTCTTTGAGAAGAGAAAAAGTGTGAAATTATCATTTAGAAGAATAGGAAGTTGAAGGTACTCGAAATGTTTAATATCCAATTGCTTGGCAGGATCAAGGGCTAAGCAACACTGCAAACTGAGCGGAGGAGACCCAGAAGAAAGAACAGCCAGTGAGGTAGGAGAAAAAGTAAGAGCATCTGCTGTCCTGAAAACTTGAAAAGTCTATCATGGAGGACCAAATGTTTGTTTTTCTCCAGCCACTTTCATCAGCACAGCTACCTGTACAGGGCAAGGAGAGACTGTGGTTTTTGCCAATCAACTATGATGAAATCAGAGAGAGGTAACAGAAGGGGAAAACATCCAAGAGAGTGATTATTATGATGATGAACCATGGAATTTTAGGTGAGGAGGAGAGTGAAGTCATCGAGGAACAGAAAGACAGTGAAAGGTGGTAGGACAAATGGACTGGAAGTCCCAGGGCATGGCGGTCAGGATACTAGAGAGAGAAGTAAAAACATAGAACGTGGGTGGCATGAAATTAAGACTGTGGAGGGACTGCAGTTTTGGTGATGACCGTAGGAGGGAATGGATGAGGTAGAGGACAAGATCACTGCAAAAGAAGAACTCAAGGGGCGCCTGGGTGGCACAGTCGGTTAAGCGTCCGACTTCAGCCAGGTCACGATCTCACGGTCTGTGAGTTCGAGCCCCGCGTCAGGCTCTGGGCTGATGGCTCGGAGCCTGGAGCCTGTTTCCGATTCTGTGTCTCCCTCTCTCTCTGACCCTCCCCCGTTCATGCTCTGTCTCTGTCTCAAAAATAAATAAATGTTTAAAAAAAAAAAAAAAAAAAAAAAAAGAAGAACTCAAGGAAGTGGGAAGCCAAAATACTGGCAGGATCATGACTCTTTCATACAGAAATTGCAAAGAATTAAGGTGGAAGTGGTACTGGAGTACTGTAAAGAGTAATCAATCGCTAACCTGGCTGAGAGAGGAGTAACTTGGGATGTTAATAGATCATTGGCACTAAGAAAGGAACTGGGTGATGTAATTTGATGTCATGAGATTCAAAATTATGGGTTTTTAGCCAAGAGAAAGGTGGTATGATCTTAAAGTGGCAAAAACAACAACGAGGACATCTATACCATCTCTGGGTCCAGGTCCATTAAGATGAGATTTATGTGAAAAAAAAAACCCATCACAGGAGAAACACAAGAAGGAAAGCAGTGTTGAGGGAAAGCCAGGTTTCTATTAGACCAACAAGGTTAAGTTGATGTTATCGGAGACTTTGCTTGTATTGGACCAAGAATTCCAGAGGACACAGTGAATGGGTTTCAGGTGCTCAGGTAGGATCAGAGGAGACTGAATAGGAGATACGTAGACCCTTAAGGGGATTCGAGTATGGGATGTGAGGACGACCTATAGTAATACACACCAAGATAAATAGCATAATATTAGATCCAGTGAATTCAAGGCAAATGGTGATGGAAAGGTTGAGAGGAGAGAGGAGTATGTGAAAGGGATAGTTTAGGTTGTTTTTTTTATACCCCTGATGATGGGCAGAGGACAACCCAAATGTTCAGGACTCCTCATTACCCCAGGTGATAGGAGATTCAGGTTTTTTAGATGATGAGGAAGTGCCCTCTGATATTATGGAACTTCCCAAGTACTTTGCACTAACTCATAGACTGATCCTACTTAGAACCCAAGAAAATTAGTAATTAAAAGACAATAATCCCAACAAATATTCACTTGAATAGCACTTGGAGTCTTAATCCTATACACTTGAGAGCAGTAACGAACTGATGGAACAGACATCTTTCTGCCAAGACATTCAATGAATAGGGTGGAGCATGCTGAGCTCTTACAAAATCTTGTTTCTAGGGGTTAAAGTTGCAGAAACTGTAAAGATTCACTTGGACATTTCCTGATAAAAATCCAACTGAAAGAGTGCCCCCTAGTGGACACAAGAGGATCACAGGGAAAAGGAAAGACCCTTTGACCTCTGGGGAAAGAAGGTATTGCTTGCCCACCACTGGCTACCCTTGAAGCCTGAACCAAACAAGTTCTGGGAGAGCAAGAGAGGATTGTTGCCAACAGTTCTGACCTGTGGGACCAACAGCACAAACACTGGGATCTTGATGCACACAGTCAAATCCTAATGAAAATACTGTTACTGTGTATGAAATTTGCAGCTCTTGGTCAAGATCTTACTTTTAGGCAGAGTTCTTTCTAAATTACTGCTGATAACCACTTGGAGAGCTGTTCTGATGATGCCCAAAGTTGCCACAGGCCCCTCATACTTTTTAACAGGGAGAGGGTTTAACCTACATATTGTCTGTCCAATGCACACCACTAACGGAGGTTAGCTTGTGGATCTTAAAAGCCCAGAACATTTTTGGATGGAAGGAATAAACCTAAAATGGAAAATGTCACTGTTACTTAGCACATCATTTATCACTTCTTACACCATTCCAAGGACAGTATTTTTCATGGGATCAAGTCATTAACAAAAGAGAGTAAGAGTTACAAGGAAAGCTGAATGAAAAACTACTTATCTCATACATACAAATAATGACCTGAGGTCACCACAGTGATGAAAATGCTCCTTAGGAAAAGATGAAAAAAATTAAAATTTAACTAATGAACGTGTTCCCAAGGAATTCAAAAGGCAGAGTCAAGAAAGAGACCATGATAAAAGACTCCTTGCTGATCACCATAAGAAGAGTGAGAAAGTAAAAAGGGCTAGAAGTTTTTATAGCACTGCCTATCAAATCTGAATTCATAATATTCCCTGGCAAGGAATAAATCAACTGAGGAAATTTGTGATTTATAGAAAGTCAAGAGTTCAGAAACAAGAGACTAATCTTTAAGAGAGAAAAATGATCAAGAGAACTTGTAGTATACATTTGAGGACTGGCTCCTCTCTCTGGGCTCTTACTTAAAAACGCCCACATCTTCCTGAACCGTAATGAAGAAGTGGCTGGAGACCTCTGACTAAGGAGGGAGATGTAAAGAGTGAGGTAGGCGTTTTCTTTAAGGTTTGTTCCTGGAGTAGGTATACAAGAGGCTTTAGGGATAAGTAAAATAAAAGGGGGATACAGCTATGTCTAACAAGTAACGGAGACTTGTGTTTAGCAAATGAGAAAGGAAATAATGCAATATTATGAACACCTACTGTCCAAATAACTTCCTCATCAAGCCTGGCAACTACTAGGCTGAAATCATCTAAGCAGAACTTTTATTGTAATAGAGAAGCAGGTCTTAGTTCTCCAACTGGATTCATTGCTACAAGTGAATATACTAGAATCAAAACATGTCTCTTCTTCTTCAACCCTAAATATCCAGTATTTCACCTACTTTCCCTAATCTGTTATTTCTTTTTTGTACTAGGAGTCACTGCCAATTCAAGGACTGAAGTGAAGTGCCTGAATGAAGTAGTTGCAAAACTACTTCTTTCATCTTTTGTCTGGAGCTAAGCTTCTGGAAACATTTAGGGGAGGGATATACACTTCTGGAACGCAGAGGGCCAGAGCAAGGACTTTGGAATCAGACACTCAAGAGTGCGAATCCTGGCTTTGGCACTTACTATATAGACTTGTAAAAGTTATTCAAGTTAGGTCTCTAATTCTTTATCTGAAAGACAGAATATTTACAGAGTGCTAATGAGTATTTATCTATTGTTTAATTACATCATCAATATTAAGACTATGAAACTGAAACTGGTTACCTACCTGACAAAAAGGATTAAGGATGAAGATATTCTGAAATTTTACATGGACATGTTTAAAACATCAGAAACAAAAGAAACCTTGCTTTTATAATTAGGAGACCTGGGCCCTTAGAGGCCTACCTCTGAAGCTGTTAAAGCCTGAATTTCCTTACCTGACATAAACTTTAACTAAGATCCTCAAAGTCTTTTTTTACTCAAGTGTTTTTTTTCAGGTATGTTGTGATCAAGGGGCTACTTCGGAACAATATGCATGGAGTTTGCCAACCTGAAGCACCAAGAGAAGGAAGTTCAAAACTGCATCAGGAAAGCCAAGGGCAAATTAGCCCTGATCACAGTGGGAGTTATACATAGGATGGGGTCCCTATGCAGTACTTCTGCCTGCTACCTGAGACCCCCTGCAGCAATGGCATTAAATCAACTATTCTGTTCCCAAGAGACATGTTAAATAAGTCCCAATATTCAAATACCTCTTGTATCACCAGAGATTTACAGACTAACTCAAAGGGGAAAAAAGCAGGCAAACAGAGAAGAAAAAAATAAATATCAGACATTAAAGTCAGTAAAACATTAAAAATCCAAAGAAAAAATTATTTTTAAAATGGGGAGGCATTTCTTTTTTGGGGGGAAATTAATGAAAACATAGATGTACCATGGGCAACAAGCAGCAGGAATGTCCTGGTGCATCTGAGTGCTATAAGTAACTTAGAGTTGGGTAAACAGTAAGTACTTAGGATTATATTTGACAGAGAAAATAAAACCTCCCCCAGGAGTTTCTTTAAATTATTAAGATTTAGAATGTCTGGAAAACTCATGATTTTGTAGTTTTCAGAACACACCCTCAAGTGTTTCCTAATGAAAAGACAGGGACATTAAGACAGTGTGCCAATTTAATAGCTGCAAATGGTTAACTGAAACTAAAGATATTTAAAGACTAGCTAGATGGGTGCCTGTCAATCAGTTAGGTGTCTGACTCTTGATTTCGGCTCACGTCATGATGTCAAGGTCGTGAGATTGAGTCCCGTGTCCGGCTCTGTGCTGGGCATGAAGCCTGAGTAAGCTTCTCTCTCTCTCTGCCTCTCCCCTGCTTGTGCACTCAGCAATCTACTAGTGAGGATTATTACTACACAAAAATCAATAGTCCATTAAACCAAACTAAAGAAAATTTAAAAAAGAACCAAGGCTGGTAGAAAGTTAGAAACTTAAATGAAAAGAATGTCATTTCTAGGGCAGAACCTGAGAACTGAAGGATCATTAAAAAGTTTGGTTACAGTGCTGAAAATGACAAAAGATAAAGTCTGGCTTGGGTATTTTTAACACACCATCTATCAATTCACAGGGGGAATAAAATGCCAAGGAAAACCATAAACTGCAGAAAATCCCACTCTCATCAACAGTAATATGAGTGTACAGAAGTAGGATGTGACCAAGGCAGGAGGAAAGGGGTCCAGCCAGTATGCATGCACAGTGGCACTCAGAGCACAGCTACAAGAAAGCAACTTAGGCCAGAGCCAACAAAGGGTTAGATTCTGTGACCTTACAAATCAGGAAATCATTTGATTTTGAGTTTCTCTGTCAACTAGTCTTTGGTGATATACTAGAGTAGGGTAAGTTGTCATTGTCATGGTATTTTTCACTAAGAGGGTGGAAGTAATCCACTGTGCTGGGCTTTAGTTCAGAAGATGACAGCTCTTCTGGAATACAAGGCCACTTTGCCCTGAGTGACAGGGCAACATGTCAAGTCTGAGCACAGCAATCTCACACTCTCAGATACATGCACATATCTAGGGACCACCAAAGACACCTAGCAATTTTAGGCTCCTTATAAGAAAGCGCAGCTTGGTCCCCTCATATCACTTAAGGAATAAAATAAAGGGGCAGGAGGAGGGCAGAGAGAAGATGAGGAAATGCTCAAAAGTTGCACTTAGTTTCCATCACTAGGGTCATAATATACCCCTAAGTAAATAAAAAAGCTTTAAGATGGAAATACAAAATTAGTGGGCTATAATTGTCATTAAATTCAAATACTGTATTCTTCAGGGGAAATAACTACAACTGCCCCATCATAAGGCAGCACAAAACCACAAAAATTAGGAAGTGAAGAAAGAAGAGGGCAAAAAGATCAGTTCTTCTAGAACAAAGGGGAAGATACAAAGGTGAAGAAGCAAGAATTTATACCAAAAAAAAAACATGGACCAGAAGACAAGATCCCTAGATCTGGTCATTTAACCTTGGGCAAGGTACCTACTCACTCCAAACATGCTACAGAATGGAGATAATACACATCCTGCTTATCTCTTAAGGCTTCTTTGCAGATCCAAGAAGTAACACATGTTAAAGCAGTTAGAAGACTACAAAACACAACAGAAATGTAAGGTAACAGTATTAGTACTTCAGGTGTGGCAGCTTGGACTTAAAATAACTTTCTACCCTGTCAGTTAACATCACAGGTACTGAGCCTTCTGGACTATTAATAAAAAAAAAAGAAAAAAAAACTGCAGTAGAGATATCAATCCCCGATCTCTCAGTCTTCTAAAGAGAAATCGCTTTACATCTGCTTCATCTCGCTCTAATGTTCAAGATACTCAATTAAAAGGCTCTTCTGTGGGGCGCCTGGGTGGCGCAGTCGGTTAAGCGTCCGACTTCAGCCAGGTCACGATCTCGCGGTCCGAGAGTTCGAGCCCCGCGTCAGGCTCTGGGCTGATGGCTCAGAGCCTGGAGCCTGTTTCCGATTCTGTGTCTCCCTCTCTCTCTGCCCCTCCCCCGTTCATGCTCTGTCTCTCTCTGTCCCAAAAATAAATAAAAAAACGTTGAAAAAAAAAAATTAAAAAAAAAATAAAAGGCTCTTCTGTATTCTTACCTTTTGAAGCTGGAGGGAAAATGGCCAGGAAAACACCAAATATTGAAAAGAAATGGAAGGGAAAAAAAAAAAAAAAAAGAATCACACATGGTTTTGTTACTATAGACAGTCACTCAATCACCTAAGCTATTCAAAACTCCACCCAACCCTTACTGAGTGTAGGTCTAGGATGGCACCTGAAACACAGTGCCAGAATCCGTTCAAGGGTGTTACTAACAGGGGCCTAGAATGAGCTTCTTGTCACCTTAATCTCATATCCCCAACAAGTTATACTGATATAAAATACCCATATACAAAACAAACTGGGGGGAAAAATACCAAAATGCAACAGTTTTCTTTCTCAACCTCAGCATCCCCAGAAAACAAAAATATCTTAATTCCTTCCTAACAGGAAAAACCACCTCTCTTCAACCCTCACCCAGGGACAGGAAAAGAATGGAAAACCCACTTAAAGGACACTCCAAGTCCTATCCTGGCCCTGGGCATGAAAGAGGAAGGTACTCACTCTTGGTCTGGGCAGAAAAGGTAAGAGTAAGTTTGGCGAAAAGTTCATTGTTCTCAAAACGGTCCTCCTTCACTTTTGTCCAGAAGCAGTCCTGGGACAGGTCCTCAACAACAAACTGTGGATAAAGGCAGAGTGTTGAGTTATTAAGCTGAGCTCTGTACTTTCCAACCTGGAAAATGGATTAAGATGCAGAAGACGTGGGTAGTGGTTCTCAGCAAAACAGACTAATCCAAGACACAGAGGAGCTGCACTCTTCATGGTAGGATCAGGAGACAGTGCTTCCAGTTTGTTTTTTGGTGATTATTCAAGAACTAGATTCAGTTATGCTACTTATCTTCCTCCTAACCTCAAGTCCTCTAGTTTTAGAAGTATTGAGGATTTCACATCTTCCCTTGCTCTACATTATATTTTTCCCAAAAATTTAGCTATTAACTATGACAAACGGAAAAAAACAATTTAACTATGACAAATTAGTTTACGAGTTTGTTAGTTTATTTTGTATCACTAAGCTCTTTTAACTTGGTTTCTTTAAGCAGAAGGCTAATGCAGAAATCACAGGGGCCTCAAATGCACAGTGGAGGAAATACTGTGCCATGCAAACATGTCCTCTGTAACTCACTGATGGCAGAGAGAGGTATCAGGATGTATCCAAAAGCCACAACTTTCCAGATCAGCACTACTGTCAGCAGCTCGCAAACTGGTGAAATGACTATTACCAAACTGTTACCATGGCACTCATAACCTCAGAAAAAAGACCAAAAACATTAAAGATATGTTTAGGGTTTGTAGCAGAGAATAGGGCTCCAAGAACTCTCCGAAGTGATGTCTGCCATACAGAAGACGCCTAACATGTGCTGAATAAGCAGAAGCGTGAATGGAACCTGAAGGCAGATGTTAGTCGTAAGAAAGGGAAGACCACCTGGGCACAAAGTAGGAAAGTGAAGTGGTTTCTTAGTATCTACTAATGAAAAAAATGGACAGAAATTCTCACCTTGGACCAGTTTGGCCTTCGGAGCTGCACTTCTGGCTTATAAAGCTTCTTTGGGGTTAATCCAAATGGCAGAACTGGGGCTGCAGGAACTCCAAATCCAAAAGGGGGAGGTGGAGGCATACCCATTCCAGGTGGAGGTGGAGGGATTCCAGGACCTCCAGGAAATGGAGGGGGTGGAGGGATTCCAGGACCACCAGGAAGAGGGGGAGGAGGAGGGGGCATTCCTACTCCTCCAGGTAAGGGAGGAGGGGGTGGGGGGATGCCAGCACCCCCAGGCAAAGGAGGGGGTGGGGGGATACCAGTGCCCCCAGGCAAAGGAGGAGGTATAGGGATACTAGCACTCCCAGGCAAAGGAGGGGGTGGGGGGATGCCAGCACCCCCAGGCAAAGGAGGGGGTACAGGGATGCCAGCACCCCCAGGCAAAGGAGGGGGTGGGGGGATATCAACAGTACTTCCAGGCAAAGGAGGGGGTGGGGGGATACAAACACCCCCAGGCAAAGGAGGGGGAGGTGGTGGAGGAGGAATGGTACCACCTCCAGGAAGAGGAGCTGGTGGGGGTATGCTAACCACCCCCGGTAAAGGAGGGGCTGGGGGTGGAGTAACAGGGCCAGAGTCACCAGGTAAAGGAGGGGTGGGGGAGACAGAAGCACTGCTAGGAAGGGCTACAGCAGTAACGGCAGCGGCAGCGGAGAGAGAAGCCATTTCTTTCTTGGCATCTTCCAGTTCCTTAGAAAGCTTGGCAACCTAGAGGAACAACAACAATGGAAGTACTCCTCCCTTCACTCAGGGACTACTGGGGTTAGAAGGGACCTACAAAATTACTTAATCCAAAGTTCTCATTTT
Organism: Panthera uncia; assembly: GCF_023721935.1. NCBI lineage: Eukaryota > Metazoa > Chordata > Mammalia > Carnivora > Felidae > Panthera > Panthera uncia. The sequence goes on from NW_026057577.1 coordinate 33,596,255, forward strand.
TACACACACCACACTGAAAGTAATCAGACAGACTCCTCAAGTCATACCTAAAGTCACAGATATTTAGGGACCCAAACTAGAATTCAGGTCTTCATGTTCTTAGTTTAGCATGCTTTGCATTAAAAAGGCAACTTCAACCTTTATGTTAAATTCTCCCTTTAATTAGAAAATACAAAGTTCAAGCAAGTCAAATATTCTAGTGATAAAACCATGTAAGTGATCAACTTATCAGATACCATATTTAAGTATTTGTAACTGCAGGGGTGCCTGGGTGGCTCGGTCACTTAATGCATCTGACTTCAGCTCAGGTCATGATCTCACAGTTCCCGAGTTCGAGCCCTGCGTCGGGCTCTGTGCTGACAGCTCAGAGCCTGGAGCCTGCTTTGGATTCTGTGTCTCCCTCTCCCTCTGCCTCTTCCCCGCCAGCACAGGTGCACACTCTCTCTCTCTCAAAAATAAACATTAAAAAAATACTTATAACTGCAAAGAGAGTATGGGGATAAATCTGTCCAGAAATAGCTAAAATAAGAGAAAATTAGCAAATATGTGAAGAGGTAATTTGGATTTTACTCCTGAATGTCTCAGAAGACCATTAGTTTTAATTCTGGGTAGTACTGTGACTCCTTTTATTCTCTACGTTGTCTGTATTTTCCAAATTTTCTATCTTATGTATTACCTCAAAATAAAACAAAAAACAGTAAATGATTTTTAAAACATGCACCATCTAACTAGATTACCTATTAGTAGCTGAACCCTCCCGAGGAATAAGGTGTCTGACTCCTGCTGCAGACAGGCCTATCATGAGGCTGCTGATGGCTTAGAGGTCACTCTGCCTCCCCCGCTCAGGCATTACCTCCCCTGTGAGTTGAGACACCTCTGCTTCCAAGTCCTGTTTCTTTGTGGCTATCTGCTGCTTTTCAGAATCCAAGGCATCCTTTTCTCCCTGAAGATCCTGGAGCTTCTGCTCAAAGTCACTTTCCATCTTTTTCATTTCTACCTGTAGCTCATGTCGTGCTGTTAACTCTGAGTCCAGCTAAAGGAGAAAGGAATTAGGCTCTTTGTAAGCTCTCCATTCCAGCAAGAAGCACAGCGTTATTCCCCAAAATTCACTATTTTGTCCCAATGCTTTTAGAGAGCTCACTTTCCCAGGGAATGCCTGGGAAAAAAGACCACCATGATTTTGACCTTAAAATCAAGGTTAAAGAAGGGGGAAACCAGGGATCATTTCCACAGTCTATCTAATTTGGGGAATTACAAAAACAAACAAAAACCACCTAAGACAAATACTGTATGATTTCACTTACGTGTGGAATAAAAAAAAACAAAAAAAACAAAAAAAACAAACAGATCAACAAACAAAAAAAGCAGAAACAAAGCCATAAATACAGAGAACAAACAGGTGTTTGCCAGATGCAAAGGGGGTGGGGAGTAGGCAAAATGGATGACGGCAATTGGGAGGTACAGGCTTCCAGTTATGGAATGAATAAGCCACAGGGACGAAAGGCACAGAAGAGAGGATATGGTCAATAGCATTGTAATAGTGTTGCATAATGACAGATGGTAGCTACACTTTGTGGTGAGCACAGCATAATGTATAGAGTTGCTGAATCACTATGTTGCACCCCTAAAATTAACCTAACATTGTGTGTCAACTATACTTCAGTTAAAAACCAAGCAATCAAATAAACCTAAGATTTTAAAGAAATTTAACACTGTTAAGACATTTCACCAGAGCAGCTATGGTGGACAATCCCAGCAGCCTCTAGGAGCAAACCCCCAACAACCGCAATAGGAGTCCGTAACAACTAAAGAGGAAAAAAAGAATTCACACACATATTCCTGTTGTTCTAGGAATAAGAGGCCTGAGATGCCAGCAAAACTGCAAGAGCTGTCACTGTTATTCATGACAGCCATCTGTCTCTTCCTGTCCTACCCAGGGCAAGAACTGTGTACCACCAATTCCTCTGGATCACATCCATGTTAGTTTCTCCAGTGACTAATCTATACCAGAAAGGTTTCTCCCAGGAACCGCTACTGTGTGCTGAATGTTTGCTAAGTATCACAGGTGACAGTTTCACATGTCCGAAAAAACATAATCCTTAAAAAGGGAAAAAAAGACGCCAATTTTTTTGATCTCTCATACATGCCTTTTTTTCCAACTCTGTAGCTTTGGCTTCAGATTTCTCCACCTTTGTTTTATCAATCATTTGATCTGAAAAGAAATAGAAGAATCAGTAAAGTTCCCAATTCTCTTGTCTTTCCCTCTCACTACCTAAATCCTTCAATATAATGGCAGTCTTCTGTCCATTTTCTCACTTTTGTTATACTTCTTACTGTTCTGCACTAAACAAAGAAATGAAACTTTCTATTGAGCTCAACACAGAATTTCTGGGTGCCTGTGATGTGGTAAGGCCGCCACGCTGGGCAGCATGGAGAGTGCCTACAAGTGGTACTTATGAACTTCTGAGACCAGGAGTCAGATGACAGCTGAACTCCCTTCAAAAGGTGGGGCGATGTGTGAGTAGCGGTACATTCTTAGTTTCACATAGAAATAAACTAAAGGTCTGTATATTCCTAACACAGATGTTGATGATCACCTAAGGACAAGGACACAAATGGAAATACCTGGAGACTAGGAATTTATCTTCCATGAAACTTTCATTGGAGAAAGACACAAAATGAAAGGTAGAAACAATGTTTCAAGGAGGCAGATAGAAGAATATGCTTACCAATCAACCCCTCAATATCAATCTGGAGGTGCCGGCACTTGAAGTCAGGATCAGCCCCATTCTTGTGCAGAACTATCTGAGAAATACATTCTTCAATCAGCTTATAGTACTGCGGTCTATGGAAGAAACAGAACAAGGTTATCAAAGGAAAACCAAAATACAATTCTCAGAAGCAATCAGGATCAGGAAAAGTTAACTGCTTTGATAAATGAGGGACCTGAGGATAACTATTCCAGAGAAGACCTTTTCGTAAAACTAACAGAAGTATGTTGCCAGGCTAGGCAACTCTCTCTTCTACAGCAGCTACTCCATCTACTTCAGATAATCAAAACTTGTTGCCATCTGCTTCCTAATGCCAATAATTTCCCATCTCAAAATTCAGGCTTGATCCTTTCCGTGATAGACAGCACTACTGCTTACTCTCTACTTCTAGGCAACCTGAAAGAACCTTAAGTGGGCTCCTCCCTTTGCTACCATCTTTATACCCCCCACCTCCCATTTCCAAAATGGGAAGGACACTTTACGGTATACACTCTGACCTCTTCCATACAGCCACCCTTCAGTCCGATTAAAAGGACAACTGACAACTCTTTATATATCTGACTGAAAATTAAATGTAACCTTTGTCTTTTCTTTTTCCTTTTACAGTCTTTGAATTTAAGGATTTTTCTCTCTCTACTTCGGCTCAAATTTAATACTTCTCACAGGTATACCATCTTACCTAGCCTCATAGTCATTTCGGACCAAGAGTAGGTGCTGCAGGATGGACAGGAAGTGTGGCTCTGCCTTTGAATCCTTTACTGTGTTTAGGAGAATCTGGAAAACTTCACTGAAGTCAGTGGAAAAGGGGAAGAGGCTAAGGAAAGCATATATTTAGAAACTGTTTGACAGGTCGATTGCCCAACTCTGGGGAAAAGTCCCAAGATGCCACTTCTTTTCTAACAGCCATTTCCCCTGTAAACATTACCCAAAACTTTAAGCTCCATAAACTTCTGAAGGCCAAGGGACCAGTGAGTTGGGTGGTACTATACACAGAGACAGAGGATTCCCAGTACTTGGCTTGAAGATCAAACAGTAGACAGAAATGAAACGATCACTACCCACAAGTCACGTGTGTCAAATAGTGATACATAGCCAGACTACTCCCTCTGTCAGTCTCAGGGACACCCACAAGAAAGCAAATGACAAGCCTACTCCCCGACTTGTGAATGTTCACCAAAAACCAGCTCTACACCTTCATAAACCAAGCTCTTATGTTCTAGGAAGTCTATACACGCTTTGATGGCTACTTCCATGCTGAGCAACCCTCAGATCACCTTTCCTAATTTCTTTGGCCCATGCTGAGGTAAATAAAGCCCACAGCAATCAAAAGACACCTGCCTCACCTACTGAGAAGACACACAGGCTGATACCCTGTTCAGAGTCATTACCCCACACCATTTCATGCAGGGATCTATAATGAATGTCTCATATGTCTTGAACCCAGTCCATAAAAGGATATTCCATCTCCATTCGAATGTCATCTAGCCGTCCCTTCAGGTCATAGGAATCCTCTTCCCCTTGCTCATCAAACACATTTAGTTGCACTCTCATATCATCATTTTCAATCTCTCGAAGATCCTGTCAATGATCAAAGTACAAGTCAGGGAACCCAGAAGCATCCTATGCCAGCCAGAAACCGAAGCCTTTCAACCTGGTTCTTAAATTGAGAGCGAAAGTGACCCCAGAGATGACTGAGCTATCAAAGCAGGCAGCAGGCAGCCTGGCCTCTCTAATGAAGAGCTGCATCTCACCTGCAACACCTGATGCAGCCCCAAGCGCATCAGTTCACTTCGGATGTGAACTCGGAAGTCAAGTTCTTCAGCTGGTGTGATGAGAGCATTGATCAGCTGTAGACATCCCACCTAAAATAAGCAAATTCAGCACTTATGTCATTGTAATCTGCTAGAGATCAAGATTCCGTTCTCTTTACATGAGTGCCGAGGACCCCAGATGTCACGCAGAAGATGCAGTACAAAACCACAAGAACAACTTTCTGCTGGCGCCATTTAGATCTGATTTGGGCCCAGGTCTGGGTCGCTCAGAAGTCTAAATGATTCCAAGGATTTGATGGTATACTCTGTACTAGGCCTTGGCTTTCCTAGCATTTAAAGAGATAGCATGCCCTTTCACCAGCTCATAGTAAGGACAGCTGCTTTCTCTCTGCCTTCTTAGAGAGCAAATCCTGAATGATAAAATAAATATATACAGACTCACCTCATTTCACTGAACTTCACTTTACTGCACTGCTCTATATATAGTGCATTTTTAACAAACTGAAGGTCTGTGGCAATTCTGTGTTAAGCAGGTATATCAGTGCTAATTTTCCAACAGCATTTGCTCACTTCTTGTCTCTGTGTCATGTTTTGGTAACTCTCAGACTATTTCAAAGTTTTTCATTATTATTTTATTTGTTATGGTGATCTGTGATCAGGGATTATGACTCTCTGAAAGCTCATATAATAGTGAGCATTTTTTAGCAATACTGTTCTTGTAGACATAATGCTACTGCACACTTAATACACTACAGTACAGAGCAAACATAGCTTGTATATGCATGCATTAGGAAACCAAACAATTCATTTACCTTACTTTATTGACCTATTTGTTTTATTGTAGTGTTCTGGAACCAAACCTGCAGTTCCCCTGAGGGATGCCTATACCTGGGAACCATTCCATGTGTTCTATTAAAACATCAAATGAACTTAAGTCCTTCCATTTTGAATTCTATTATTGGGCACAGTTCAGAGGATATACTTGCCTTGAGCGCAATGGAGGTCCCACTTTTTAATCCATCCAACAATGGCTGGAAGCGTTCTACCTCATCCATCTCAGCTCTTTCTGTCATTGCCTCCAAAACCCTTTCATTCCTGCCCAAGAAAAAGGAAAGGGAGAGAAATGTCCAGGTGCCCTGACACACACAAGCACAATAGGTAGATTATACAGTGACACAAATCAGTTAGGAAAAGAACATTACCAACACCCAGGTTTTCAATATAATTCTCCTCATCACCTAGGTCAGGAGCCAGAATCTGCTGAAAGCTAAGAACCATCTCCTTAGAAAAATGTATTCTCTAAAACCCATTCCTAGACTCCTATCTATGGATACCAAATTAAGACACCTGTTCTATGGAGTATCAACTGGTACCACTTTTGGAGGGGTATTTAATAGTACTGGTTTTTAATGAATTTAACATTTGGCTTACTTCTAGAAACTTATCGAACATAAATGCATAAATGTGAAAGAATATATGTACAAGGATGTTCATTATGGCATCATTTGTAATAGTAAAACTTAACACCTAGAGCAGAGGCCAGAATGTGCTAAGAAAAAAAAAATGTCACCTAAAAAGTCTAGCAATGGGGTAACTGTTAAATAAATTGTGGGATATACATCCTATAGAATTCTAAATAGCCACTTAAGATAATAAGGTAGATCTATAAATACCCACAGAGAAAAAATGTCCAAGATCAACTATTAAAAAAAAAAAAAAAAAAGGTAAAAAGAAATGAATGGTATGATTTTGTTTGTATTAAACCAAACTGTTCCACAAAAATAAAAATCTATCCTAGGCATGTGATTTGTTTTACAGAAAAGTTACATCTTTCCTTCGTTCTAAGATAGCATCTTTTGGAGCAGCAGAAGGTATCTCATAATTAAGCAAAGACAATATATTTGTCTATGCTAGAAAAAAAATCAATGAGATTGCACCAAGCCATTAACACTGGCTACCCCTGCAGAATAGATTTACTAGAGGGATAAGGCTGTTAAATTTTACTTTATATGTTTCCATATCGTTTGAGTTTAAAAAATAATGTGTTACTTTTGAATTAAAAAAACAAAAAAGTAAAAGCAAGCTTTGTCCTATAAATGTCCTACAGACATTAATGGAGACCTAGGAGATGCTTTGCTATCCCACTGATAACCAGAAGTACACTGATGATAGTGCCACACACCTAACAGTCTTTTTTTTTTTTTTTTTTAATCTTTATTTATTTTTGAGAGAGAGAGACAGAGTGTGAGCGGGGGAGGAACAGAGAAAGAGCGAGACACAGAATCCGAAGCAGGTTCCAGGCTCTGAGCTGTCAGCACAGAGCCCGACGTGGGTCTTGGAACTGATGAGCCATCAGATCATGACCTGAGCCCAAGTGGGATGCTTAACCGACTGAGCCACCCAGGTGCCCCTGCAGTTACAGTCTTTCTTAAACATTAAGATTCATGGTGTTGGGTTGGCTGGGTGGCTCAGTTGGTTAAGCATCCAACTCTTGACTTTGGGTCAGGTCATGATCTCATGGCTCTTGAGTTCGAGACCTACATCAGGCTCTGCACTGACACTGTGGAACCTGCTTGGGATTCTCTGCACTGACACTGTGGAACCTGCTTGGGATATTCTCTCTCTCTCTCTCTCTCTCTCTCTCTCTCTCTCTCTCTCCCCCCTCCCCCACTCAATACTGTCTCTCTCTCTCTTTCAAAATAAATAAACTTATAAAAAAAGATTCACAGTGTTCACATCTTCGAAGAGATATGGTCTTACCTAGTATTTAAGACAAAGTAGACACCCACTCAATTTTCCTCTAGATTAGGGAAGATGGTAAAAAAAGAGAATGTAGGAGAAAACGCAGTCACATACATGTCCTCTGGCTGTGGTAGGATACAAAGAGCAGAAAGCAGCTTAGCTGCATCAATCATCATGTTGGGAACAGCAGGATCCATGGCTCTGACCAGCAGCAGGATTCCTTCTTCTGTTTCCAGCATGGTCTTGATTCCAAACTAGTAGGACAAGAACAGAGAAGGGAGGCTTAATGATGACAGGAAGTAACCAAGGACAAAGTCAGGGTTGTTATGGATTGAAAGGTGTTCCACCTAAATTCATATGTTGAAGTCCTAATCCCCAGTACCTCAGAATGTGACCTTACTTGGAAATAGGGTCATTGGCAGATGTAATTAGTTAAGTTACAACAAGGTCACACTAGAATAACGTGGACCCTTAATCCAGTGTGACTACTGAGACGTGGGGACACACACATGCACATGGGAAGAACATCTTGTGAACATGAAGGCAGACATCGAGTGATGCATCTGAAAGCCACAGAATGCCAAAGATCACCAGCAAGCCACCAGAAGCCAAGCGAGAGGCATGGAACACACTCTCCCTCACAGCCCTCGCAGAAGGACCCAATCCTGCCAACACCTTGATCTTGGATTTAGAGCCTCCAAGAACTGTGAGACAATAAATTTCTTGTTAAATACAGTTTAGTCCAGTTTATAATACTCTGTAGAACAGCCCTAGCAAACTAACACAGGGGTAGAACTTTTCCGAGCTAAAGAGATAAGCATAGCAAAATAATTTTATACTAAATCAAACACAATTCTAGGTCTTCAAGAACAAAAGTCTTTAATTCTTGTATTTTTTTTAATGCCCCCTCCCATCCAATGGAGTAAATTAATTATAAAAAAATTAAACAATGAGGGGGCGCCTGGGTGGCTCAGTTGGTTAAGCATCCAACCTCGGCTCAGGTCATGATCTCATGGTTCATGGGTTCGAGCCCTGTGTTGGACTCTGTGCTGACAGCTCAGAGCCTGGAGTTTCCTCCAGATTCTGGGTCTCCCTCTCTCTCTCTACCCCTCCCCTGGCTCATGCTTTGTCTCTATCAAAAATAAACATAAAAAATTTTATTAAAAATTTAAAAAATTTTAAATATTTTAAAAATTAAATGATGAGCAAGATATATCTGCACTCAAAAGCAAACAACTGTGAGATCCCTGAGTTTAAATACTAAACAGACAGGGGTACCCAGATGACTCAGTCGATTAAGCATCCAGCTCTTGGTTTCAGCTCAGCTCATGCATGGTCTCACATTTTGTGAGCTCGAGCCCTGCATCAGGCTCTGCACCGACACTGTGGAGCCTGCTTAGGATTCTCTCTCTTCCTCTCTCTCTGCCCTTCCCCCGCTCTGTCTCTCAAAATAAACAAACTTCTAAAAAAAAATTAAATACTAAACAAAGAAAAAAAAGAAAGATTCTACGGTAGAAACAGTCTGGAAAACAAATAACCAGAGAATAAAATAAACCTTCCAAAAACAAACACAGGTCAGGAAATTCAATTAGCAAAACAAAGTATAAAAAGAGGAAGGAAAGCAAACCTACCTTCTGAAACAGACATCAGAACTGGAGGAAAAAAGGTCCATAGAAACATACTTAGGTGACAATCAAAAAGTTGTAACACTAAAAGGGAACACTACAAGTCTTGAACCTCCTATTCCTAAGTCCTTTTTTGGAGTTTGCCAACAGAAAAGAAAGAACAGGGATCATGATGGGGGTTGGAATGAGAATAGGAAAAATCTCACCTTGTTGTTCATAAAAGCTTTCAGGCAACGAATGATCTCATGCTTGTTACGGCTATCGTAGCCTCTGTGTGTAGGAGACATAATCAGTGAATTCCCTTTATTCTATACTCCTCTGCCACTTGACTTTTCAATCTTGCAAACAAGGGTCTTCAAAACATCCCCAATTAGTAGCCGAGTAAATTCTAGTACATACCACTTTGCCCTGAAACACTGGCAAAAACAGGTAGCTGAAGAGGCATTGCCACCATAAGACCTTTGGTTAATCCTGCAATCCAAGAACTTTATACTACATTAAAATCTCCTCTTTAACCCCCTCTAGGCTTCTAAGTGCTTAACTCCATCAAGATAACATCCCATCTATTACTGCTTGCCTCACTACTTCAAAGGTTTCAAGCTTGTACATTCAGGAGGTATAGGCCTGGTGTTTTGTCTTGGAAAGATCCCAGGAAATAGAAAAGTCATGGTGGGTCAGACTGGCTTCAAGGTAGCCTAAGACAGTCCAAGGTATCCCCCAAACTATCCCAACCTTGAAGACTATCATAAAGCCAGTCTCAAATGCATCAAGTGTATTCTAAGACTTTCAGGTCCCAGCCAGACCAGGTCCCAGGACAGCTATGGATGAACTCCAACCCCACTTCCAGATAGGGTAAGTTATGCTACGAGACCCACAATCTTATGTGTTATCCACCATGTTCCTCTTCCGTTTCCTGCATCTGTAATCATCCCTCAGCCTCTAGTTTGCCCTAGGTAAACCTTGTTCTCAACTAACAGCATATTCTCCTGGTCCACAACTTCTCATTTTATTGCCATTTTCTCCTTTAGAGCATACAGACAAGTTCCCCACTACCCTCCACTGGGAAGATGTCAAAACTTGGAAGTCCTCACCCAGCAGTCTCCTCTTTCTCATCATGGAGTCGTTTAAGGATGTCCAATAAAGAGGTCAGACCCTCAGCACCAAATGTTTGCACCCAGCTGTAAGGAATAGACAGAGACAATGCAATATCAATTATCGATAACTACCCAAATTCTACCTGGAAACTCTTTACTCCCAATCCAGAATTCTCAGACATCCTGACTCCACCAGTAAACCCTAACTTTGGGCTCTTATTCTTGTTACCACTTCATAATCCTCACCTGACAGGGTTGTTGTTGAGGGAGACACGAAGGGACTCTAGGCAGCTGAGCAGATGCATATCCCGCAAGCCTGACCTCAATTCTTGAATGTACATCATAGCAGACCTAGAACTCTCCTTCTGGCTCATGCCCTAGATGGAGCATATGGAGAGATTAATCAACACTGGACCCAATCAGCAAATGGACTAGAATCAGTCATTACATTACGAATATCAAGGCAGACACACATCATAATTACTACCAAACTCTGTGGGACTCATAATTTCCCATCCCATTCCCCACAGACTTCGTGAAGATTGAATCAGGCAAAAAGTATGTTAAGAATGGTAACTCAAATGAGAGTAAAACATGAATAGACTTATACGACAGAATAAAAGAAGACTGATGTAGACACACAATGTTCTAAGGAACTGGTAAAACAAACAGGTCCAAGATGAGGGCAGGGTCTCCCACGTCATGGGTATCTGCCCTAGGACTCACAGCCTTAGAGGTGTGCAAGTATTGGGACACCATCTCTCTCTTGATGATAATATCCTTCTCCCTCAAAGGTTGCTGTTTCTCCTCGTTAAGGTTCATATCCAGCTAGTAGAGGAAGGGGGAAAAAAGGAAAAAACAAAACTGCATCAAGTTCCTTACAATTTTTCAGTGTTTAATATTTAGTATATTTAGTGAGAAGTTAAATTAAATAGTTACTGAATAAATAAGTTTTCCTGATCCCTTGAGGTTTAAGCTATCACCAGACAATGAAAATTCCTCAGGGATAAATGTTAATGGTTAACATTTTAGCAGATTCCTACAAACACTTTTATACTCTTAACGTTTTTCCTAACAAAAATGGGTTTTTAAAATAGATGAAAAAATTTGTTTTATTATTGAAAGAAAAGCACACATACTGGTTTTGTACTTGGAATGGATCTTAAAAATTTCCTCTGGATGACTGGCATCATCCAAACACCCACAAGATGTGCACCACTCTCAGGCATAAACACCCAATACCCCTGGTTAATTCAGTCCCTGTACAAACTTCTTTCCCATGAAGAAAGAACTAGAAAAGTCTGATAAAGCCCCTCAACAGATATAACTTGGGTGTATTATTGAAGAAAAGGCACTGCTTGAGCCTTTGTATAGCCATGTGTCTGAGCTCAGTACCTTGATGAGCACAGTTTAACCCAACAAGTCTGAAATAGTATCTGAAATGGGGAAAGGGTAGGGGTAAAATGGATACTTTCCATTTCTTCTCTTCTACTCTCCATTTCTCTCTCTTCTCTCTCGCTGTGTGTGTGTGTGTGTGAGAGACAGAAAGAGAGAAAGAGAGAAAGAGAGAAAGAGAGAGAGAATGAAACACTGCCTCAAAATAGTAATACTAATGTGATGTTTTTCTGACCCAATTCCTGGTGCTTTTTTTCTCCTTTTACAGATAAACTGAACACAGAAATTGCAACGTACGTGGCCTTCAGGTTGAATCAGACCCCAAAACACAGTATATTTTGCTTGGCTAGCTCAACATTTTAAATTTGGAAGACTTCATATAAAAATACAGATTTCTAGCATCACAAGATGCAGTCATCAAATTTCAGATTGTGGGTAACTCTAGAAGTCAAATGATTTCTTCCACAAATTTTTTGTAGTAATAGCAAGGATAAAACAGAGGGACGAAACCTGTAATAAAATAAAACTTAAAACAACATTCATACAATGGACCTAACTCGGAACTGTGATTTGAGCAAACAAATGGTTTTCAAAAAAATGATCTAATGGTGAAATTTGAAAGCTGGTTATGATAGTTGATGCTATGAAAGAACTACGGTCTCCAAAAATTGAAGATTTCTGGCTTCCTTAGAAAATACAAGTATCTGGCACTACTGGCATTTCCAACTGGAGTGCTACAGAGCCCACTGCCACTGAATCACGGCTGGCCTTCCTAACAGGCCGAAAGTCCTTCTGCATCCGACTACAGTCCTCACTCCTTTTCATCATCTGCTATCTGGTCTAACTTATTCCTGCCAACTCCCTGGCCCCCAAAGACATGTAAATTGGCAGTCCAAACCCAAGAGATTGTGTTAGGCTCATACAGCACTTGGATTAAGAGACAAACTAAAAGCTTTTACTGAAAAAAGAATAATAGTGCTGGCTGAGTGTTTACTATATACCAGGCCCTGTGTTAAGAATTTTAAGACCATGCTCTCAATTAAATGAGGTCTGCCGCTAGTCTCTATTTGAATCTGAAATCCTATATCCAGGCAATATACAGGTCTTATGAAACCTTATAAACAAGTACTCAAAACTTTTCAAGACTGAGCGCTAGTGGACATTCACTGAGTGTCCTCTTCAGTGTTCCTCACTGAGGACAGGAAATTAAGTCACATCCTTGTGTACTTCATTACTCAACTGGCTTCAACCATAATCTTTAAAGGTCTTCTAGTAATTGTAGCATCAGATTTCTCTTTCCAGATTCACCACTAAATAGAAGACGTTCAGCAAATTATGCCTTTCCATTACTCAGTCTCTTCTATAAGATTCTTTGTGAAACTTTACCCACCCTGGCTAACCCAAAGGTAGTCTCCACACTACCCCATGAGTTGGTGCACTCACCTTATGTCTTTGTGGCTAACACAATGCTGGGCAGGACATTAAGGAGGTGGTCACTAATCAGATATTTCCAAGCCTAACTCATCAATTCCAATCTTATGGATGGGTGCTTATAAATTTAGTCCCTTTGTTAATAGGACTGCTAATAAGAACCTCTCTGTTGGGGCGCCTGGGTGGCTCAGTTCAGGTCATGATTGTGCAGTCTGTGAGTCCAAGCCCCACGCTGGGCTCTGTGCTGACACCTCACAGCATGGAGCCTGCTTTGGATTCTGTGGCTCCCTCTCTCTCTGCCCTCTCTCTCTGCTCCCTCCCCTAATCACGCTTGGTCTCTCTCTCCCTCTCTCTCAAAAATAAACAAACATTTGAAAAAAAACTAAGGGGTGCCTGGGTGGCTCAGTTGGTTAAGTGTCTGACTTTGGCTCAGGTCATGATCTTGCAGTTCATGAGTTTGAGCCCCATGTCAGGCTCTGTGCTGACACCTCACAGCCTGGAGCCTGCTTCGGATTCTGTCCGTCCCCCTCCCCCCGCCCCCCCCCCCATCTGCACTCTGTCGCTCTCTGTCAAAAATAAACATTAAAAAAAAAAGTTCTCTGTCAAGCCTGGACCTTTTCTAATTAAGGGCTAATTAAGTGAGTAGGGGGTGCCTGGGTAGCTCAGTTAAGTGTCAGACTCTTGATTTCAGCTCAGGTCATGATCTTGCAGTTGTAGGATCAAGCCTGTGCTGTCAGCACAGAGCCTACTTGGGATTGTTTCTCACGTTCCCTCTCTGCCCCTCCCTCTCCTTCTCCCACGCTCTCTCAAAATAAACAAATACTTCGGGTAAAAAAGGGGCTCATTAAGGGAGATCATGCCCAAAAGAGTACCAACCATGCCCACAAATGCATTTTCAGAAAAAAAGCAATGTTTTGGGGTGGGAAACTTACCAGCATCTGTTCAAAGAGTACTAGAACTTGCTCGTCTGAAACATCTTGCAATGACTGTGCTGTGGGATCATCCCCATATGCTGCAGAAGAATTTCTATGAGCAGAATTGGGCTTTTCCTTCTCCTTTTTAATTCTCATGCTGGTAAATCTCTCCAGCTGAGAAAAAGAAAAAAGTATTAACAGTTATACATTTTCATTTACACAACAATCCACACATCAAGTAGCCAAACTCTAGCTTCTTATATGTGCAAGGTTCCTCTGGTTTGTGGGCACTTCGAGGGTCTTCTGACATGGCGGTACCTGGGTGGCTCAGTCGGTTAAGTGTCCAACTCTTGGCTTCGGCTCAGGTCATGATCTCAAGCCCCATGTTGTGCTCTGCGCTGAAAGTGCAGAGCCTGCTTGGAATTCTCTCTCTCTCTCTCTCTATCCCTCTCCCTCTCCCTCTCCCTCTCCCTCTCCCTCTCCCCCTCCCCCTCCCTCGGCCTTCCCCTGCTCATTCTCTCTCTCTCCCTCTCTGTCTCTTAAAATAAACTTTAAAAAATATCTTCTGACATGAAAACAAGAACTCTGACATCTAATTTAGTATACTGACTCTGTACTCTCACTTTCATCCAAAGATAAGAGATCTGAAGTATTAAGATTTGAAACCTCTCTAAAATGAGAAAACTTTGTTCTTGAGCTCTCTGACCATTTCTAAGCCCTCTAGCAGCACTGAACTGACAGAAAAGAATATAGTGTACTTTAGGGATATATAAGCCACCTCTCTGCCAACCAAAGATTCATGAACCATTCCCCAAAACTCAAGTACAGATGCTCAAATCAAAGAGCCACCAATAAGCTGCAGTTTGTTCGCTCCACCTGTTTGAAAATAAAAGTTAAGTATCTGCAAGCACTGGGGGACTTCAAGTGATAGGGGTTGCATCCAGACTGCAAGTCAGTTATGAATTTAAAGAACGTGCCTACCCTTGGAAACCAATGAATGTCCCAGGGAAATGCATGCAATGGGCCAAACACAGAGCAAAGAGTTAGGGAAAAGCTTTGGGAGGATCTGAGAATAGAGCCAGTATCACCATTTCAAGTTATAGAAAGTCAAAGTTATGACAACTGGTAAGTATCACAGTGGAGGAAATGAGGTAGAACATGCACATGCTGAACAAAATTTCCTTACCTCATCTGCCATGAGCCGCTTCAGAGTCTAGGAAACAGGAAAACGGAGGGAGAAGAAAGAGAAGATAGATCAGTGAAATTCCAGGAAATGTCCCAAATACCAGATGGATTGGGGGAAAAAAGAATAAGGTAAAAGGATCTAAGTTGCTTTCCACAAACTAAAAGATTTCAGCCAAGTGTTCCTTAGCACATTCCCTTAGCTAAGAGGCATCAAGAGTTTTAAGGTCACTAATACCTGATACCTTGGGGGCGGGGGGGGGGGGGAGTAAAGACCTGCACAGACTCAATCTGATGACCAATACACCTATGAAACATACTCAACTCTATTAGTAAACAAGGACATGCCAACTAAAACCACAATGATAATGCTTCCCACTCTTAAGATGGGCAAACATTTTCATGTCTGTCTAGCTGTAGAGGAGCGGGAGCTCTCACACTCTGTTAGTGGTAATGTAAATTGCTCTGGCCACTTTGGAAACCAGCAAGGCATCATCTAGTGAAGTTAAATATGTGTATGTACAACTCATCAATTTCTATAAATCTACCCTGCAGAAACTTGTATGTATGTACCAGGATGTGTATAACAAGAATGTTCACAGCAACACCAGAGTACCTAAAACAGAGAACAATCCCAAGAGCCATCAAGAGTAGAACAGATACCATGTATCTGTGGAGAACAATTATACAGAAAAATTAAATGAACTCAGAGCTACTTACAAACATTAAAATTGAACTTATTTCATTTATATGCAGTTTAAAAACATGGACACTATATTATTTAGAATGTAAAATTATGAAAGGAATGATGATCACAAATGTCAAAACAGTGCTTACTTGGGGTGAGTGGGTGAGGTGTGACTGCAGAAGGGGAAAAGGGGGCTTCTAAGGGGCTCACAATATTCTACTTGGTTTCATTATTCTACATTTTATGTTCTCTTCTATGTACATGCCATACTTAGAAAGAAAGAAAGAAAGAAAGAAAGAAAGAAAGAAAGAAAGAGAAAAGGGAACAAGCAGGGTGGTAAAGTAGGAATTCTTTGCCCTAATACTTAATTTTAAACCATTATTTCTTTTTGCTCATGTTATTAAGTCAGTTAAATCCAGTGTAAACTGTGAATCTTAACTTTTCCCACCATGGTCCAGAGGAGGTCAAGCTTCCACTGACTGAGTGCTAATCACATACCTGAAGCTGTTAAGAACCTTGCTCAGAATCAATGGAGTTTAAAGTTACTTTATGTGTGCTGTTAACTAGGGACTGAAGATAGAAGGATGGTGAGGCAGACAGCAACACCCAAGGAGACTAACAGTTCCTTTTGTCACCACCCTTAGTTACTACCTGGCACTTGCGAAAACAAGCTACAAAAAGGATGAGGATGTACAATTTAGGTTGCCACAGCCACGGTTAAACTTATTTGCACCTAGAGCAGTTGCTTCTAAGATCTGGTCCTCCAAACTCAAAATGTTCCTCAGAACCAATCAATAACCCCAACAATTCTGGGACGGATGTAACACAGGTAACAGAACTTGGGTCTAATGAAACAGTGCCAGCTGGATTGCTCACAGCTACAGGTTAAAGTTAGAGAAAGGAAACCAGCAACTTGTTCCTTCTGCCTACAGACTTTATTTCCTTTCTGCTCATCCCTACTAACGCTATGTAAGTTTACAGAATTATTATCTCCTGCTTGACTTACTGTAACAGCTTCCTAACTGATCTCCCTGCCTCCAGTCCTGTCTACCCAACACTAAATACATTATCCATATTACATCCAAGAGTAATCTTTCTAAAATGACACGGTGTCCATGGTATTTCCTCATTTAAAACACTCCAATGGCTCCCTACTACTACCCTCAGGTTAAAATCCAAATTCCTTACCGTGGAATAGGACATTCCTTCCTGGATTCTCCCCCTCATCTCTTGCAAACCCTCGCATCCCAAACTAGTTGCAGGTCCACAAATAGATCATGCGGTCTCACCACCCCAGACTTTCCCTAGGCTGCTCCTTCCCTCAGTCTAGACTGTGCTCTCAAAGCTAAATCAAACAGGCCCTGCAGGATGATACCTCCTCTAATTGGACAAGTGCTTCTCCTTATGTTTCCACAGTAATAGGTACTTGACTGTCTCACAGCACTACTTGTGGATTACAATTGTCTCTTGACTGTCTCCTCTACCCCTTTCCAGACTAAGTTCCTTCAGGGCAGAGCCTGAGACTCAGTCATTATATTTCCTATGAACAAATACCACCACCTGGGGCTGCTTTCCTAAAATACCAAACCCGGAAGAAGCTCTCAAATCTATTCACTGTGTCAATGAAAAAACTGAAGCCTAGACAGGTAGAGTAAATCATGGAAGTCACATGACCAGCAACAGGCTGGGAATGAACTTTAGTCTCCAGATTCCGAAGCCCAAAAATCTTTGCATTCTCCAAATTCTTGTGTCTTGGTCCCACTTAATGCCCACTAACTCTTGCCTTTGATATCAAAGTAAATATAACTTTTCATAAAAAGAAAGATACCACTTTCCCTTGCTTTCCTTGGTACATTAGAAACAGATTTACTTACTTAAAAAATTAACCATATTTTAGTGGTCAGTTTGAGTAAGGAGAGCAAAAATGATGCATGCAGGATCAAAGTTGTATTTCCTCAAAATTTCCAACAGAGGGCAGCAACTACCAGGAAAGCGAATCACCCTACAGACAAAATTCAGTTTCAAAACCCAACAGAACACCCAAATAGCAAGCTCAATTCAATTACTGAAATGGAACCTGCTCCTACACTATATTGAGGGTGTACTGTTTATTGACTTAAAACTATGTGTGTTTTCCTTACAAGTCCTATGTATACAGTGTTTACAAACAGTAAGCTTTGCTCAGTGTTTTCATTGTATCATTAGTTGTTTTGTGGATTCTGAGATACAAAATGAGAAATTTCCAGATCATAAAAAGCATAAATGACTAAAGGTAGTGAAGTCCAGGAAGATAAATGCTGCTGGAGCTATATTTGTGGCTAACACCTCAAACGTCCAAGCTTTTTCATTAGGTTCTCTAATCAACCTACCTGCCTCTAAATGCCTCTCCTCTCAAAATTCTCCTTGCTTGCTGTCAATTCTCTTCTGCCCCCAACCAAACTCTCGCTGTCCTAGCCTGTTGGCACTCACTACTTTATCTTCCTGTCCTTCCTACTGAGTCTTCCCCTAAAGCCTTTAACTATAAACACAAATATTGGAAGAAGCATAGATACTAAGTGAAACCTTTTATAATATCCAAGTTTGCTCATGAATACAGATTAACAGGAACTACTAGATAAAAGTACCTAATGTCTTGACCCTTCTTGAAACCCTTCTGAATCTACGGAAAAAGAATTTTTGGAAAGATAACAATGATGAAAGCAAGAGCCTACAAGGTTGGAAGAATGAAAAAAGCACAAGGGCAAACAAGTTTTGAGGCTGTGAATAAATAGGACAAGCAGTAAACCCAGCAGGCCTAAGACAGCTGAATCCTAAACTAAAAGTAGGAAAAGCCAATAACCAAGCCGAACTATATTTAAAGGTCCTCAAAAGGTTCAAGATTTAGCAGCCCCAGGAACCTATGGAAATGGGAGTTGGAAGGGATAGGCTAAAAATAGGAGGACTGGTTGGAAGCTGTTTAAGAAGCACTTGGATCTACAGGTAGATCCTCCCTCCCCCACTGCCCCAGTCCTCCTGGCCCATACCACTGGGAGAGTACCCTCCCTTACTCCAGCAGAAAGAAGTATATTCTTTTTTTTTTTTTTTTTTAGGTTCATTTATTGATTTTGAGAGAGAGCGTGTGCCCATGCATGCGAGAGGGAGCAGTTGAGGAGAGAGATAGAATCCCAAGCAGGCTTTGCACAATATCATTAGCTTGGAGCCCGATGAAGGGCTGGATCCCACCAACTGCAAGATCAAGAGTCTGACACCAAATAGCGCCACTCAGGTGTCCCTGGAAGTTTTATTCTTACAAGAAAGTAAAATAGGGTCTGTGACTGGGAGATGCGAGGCACAGTTGTGGGCAGGAATACTATACCAAAAAGAAGAGTAAGCAAATCTATGCATATTACCTACTAAGACACCTAGCACCTTCCCCCTTAAAGTTTCTCAGAACCCCAGCAGCATGGCCCTTACCACTGAGGTGGTAAATTGGTAGACTCTTGTCTGGGAATTGAAAAAATGACCTAAAACTCCTGACACAGTCCAAGTAGATCACTCTGTAACTCTGCAATCTAATATGGTAGCTACTACCCACATGTAATAACTTAGCACTTTTAATGTCATTAGTATGCCTGAGGGAAGAATTTTAAATTTTATTTAACTTTAAATAAATTTAAATTTAAAAATTTGTATTTTATTGTTAATGTTAAACTTAAGTATGTTTGGAATATCCTGAGTATGTGAATCTACTTTGACCTGTAAAATTTATAAAGTCTAAATTTACCTCAACTACTTTTTATGAAAATTTAACATCTAAATTGAGATGTACTATATATAAATGTAAAACAAACACTGGAGTCCAACAACTTAATACTAAAAACAAAATATAAAACATCTCAATAATTTCATGTTTACTACCTATTGAAATATTTTTATACATTGGATTACATAAACTAATATTATTACAATTAATTTCACATGTTTCTTTTTTTTTTTTTTTTCTTTATGCCTTTTTCTGTAGCTGCCAGAAAATCTGATACATACAGAACTCACATTGTATCTCTACTGGACAAAGTTGTTCTACCATAAAGTGCACACTTAACAAACCAGTTCGTCTACAGTTTCCAATCAGTTTGTTAGTCCCTCATTCTTAAACATTAGCAGACAACCCAGGTTATTGGACATTTGAGAAAAGCCACTAATGCAAGACATAAAAAAAGGGGGGGGGGGTGCTGCTTGTCATATATAGACTATGCAAAAAGATTTTCAAAATCACTAATATCCACAAAAGATAACATAATGCCATTTTAAGAAACATTCAGAGGAAAAAGAACACATAGAAGTTGAAAACAGAACAGAAACTCAAGAGAAAGCTCAACAGGATGGGAAGATAAAAACTGAGGAATTCTCCCAAAAAGTAGAGCAAAAAGACAGAGATGGAAAAATAAGAGAGGAAAGGTAAGATCAGTTTGGAAGGCCCAATACGCAAATAATAGGAGAAAAGAGGGAAGCAAGTTACCCAAGAAATAATGCAATAATATTTCCCAGTACCCAAGGATACGTCTCCAGAACAAAGGACAAAAATAGACCACAAAAAGGCAATATTACAGTGAAATTTCAAAACACTAAATACAAAGAACATTCTATAACACTTGACAGAAAGGGTGAAAATTTGATGATATATAAGGTAACCAGAACAGATTTAGATTTTTTTAAAAAAATACATGAAAAGCTAAATGACAACAGAACAAGGCCTTTAAAAACACGAAGAAAAATAATTTTGAACTGAGAATTCTATACCCAACAAAGCAATCAAATTTTGAGTTCAGAATAGACATTTTCAGAAGCTTGAGCTTTCAAAATTTGTCCCTATACAACTCAGGAAGCTACTGCAGGATATGCTCCACCAAAATGAGGGAATAAACCAAGAAGGAGAAGACTTGAAACACATGAAAGAGGGGAATGAAATCTCTAGGGTAAAGATTGGAGCCGACTCTTTTGTCAGACAGCACAATTAAAAGGGAACTATGAGAACTGAGTCAAACCCTCCAATACTGCCATCACCATCAGCCACTTTTGTTCTGGGCTTTTAAAATGACAATAGCTGGTGAAGTGACCCAGCCAGATTCTTGGCTTATTGGAACCATATGTTAATAACTTCTTCACTTCCTTCCTCGCTCTACTTCCAGGACCTCAAGGACACTCATTCCACCCCACAGAGTTTTTCTACTTTGACTTTTCCAGAAGAGCTAAGGTTAGCCATGGTAAGCTGATAAATAGAAAATACAGAGCACTGGACTCCCCTGACCATATTCTTGTCGGACATCTAGTATTGGACCCTCACTGCAGCCTAGCCAGATGTTCAACTATGGTGAGTTCTATGTTCTCTAGGCTTGGCCCAGTGATACCCTCATAAGGAGCCACTGTAAACTCTTGAGAGAATCTAAAGTCAGACTATGAGTCCAGGTACTCCGTTTATCTTCTCTGGGAGCTTCCATGTAGCTAACAGTGGCAATACTGTCATTTACACATACAGAGTAGGTTTTTGTTACTCAAGTTCTATAATCATCTTTCATTTATTCAATTACTGATAGAAGCATTAAGAAAAAAAAGAGACAACTGGACCAAAATGGAGTCACTTGTACTAAGCCCCACATCAGCAAAACAAGGCTTAATATCTAATCTAAGTGTAGTTTCAGCCTCTCCCAGGAATGTCACCTTTAACCAGTTAATCTGGAATTATGTGATCAGCACTAGTGAGGTAATATGCACCATAGGCCCCCTGCCTCCCCCAAAGAAGGTTACCTTGCTTGAAACAATCCACTCTTTGTTAGACACTTCCTTTTTCCACTACCTTTTGCCTATAAAAGGCTTCCATTTTGCACAGCTCCTCAGAGCTCCTGATTTGCCAGATGGGATGTGACCCAATTCAAGAATAACTGAAAAAAGCTAATATGATCTTCGAATTATTCAGGTGAATGTTGTTGTTTAACAGCATAAAGCATTTTATTTTAAAAAGGATAAGGGGCACCTGGGTGGCTCAGTCAGTTGGGCATCCGACTTTGGCTCAGGTCATGATCTCACAGTTTGTGAGTTTGAGCCCCACATCAGGCTTTGTGCTGACAGCCTGGAGCCTGCTTCAGATTCTGTGTCTTCCTCTCTCTCTGCCCTCCCCCACTAGCGCGCTCTCTCTCTCTCAAAATAAATAAACATTAAAAAAATTAAAGAAAAAAATAGGAGTAAAAAAGGGGTACCTAGCTGGCTCAATCAGTACAGCATGTGACTCTTGATCTTGGGGTTGTGAGTTTGAACCTGAAGTTGGGTATAGAGATTACTTATATAAATAAAATTAAATGGAGTTAAAAAAAAAAATATTCCATAGAAACTTATTCAACAGAATTAGGTGAGGAAATAAATTTCTAAAGGTCATTAGGTGGTACCAGAAAAGAGCTCAACAAAATTGCATTTACTAAAATGACCTTCACTTCTCTAAAAGATACTCAGTGTTATTAAATCTTATTTAAAGCAACAAAAATTGCTCAAAGGTGTACCGCATCAAAAGCAATAGCATCAAAAATAAATATACTTAAAAAATAAAATAAATATATTTGGCTGGGTACCTGGGTACTGAGATGAAAAGCTGTCCCCTCACCATCCCTTTCAAAGAGTAATTCAAGGCTCTGATTCACTCACCACATCCTAATGTTATATGTGGTAAGATAAATCTTTTGGTTATCATCTACAGGAAATAAGAAACTTCCTAGACATTTTACAGTTTGGTTTCTATAAGAAACCAAAAACAAAAAAGTCCAAAGATCCCAAGGTATGCTGTATGGGCCAAACTAATCAAATGACTTAATGACTATGAAACATACCCTGATCAATCATTATAATAAATGCAAATGAACTATACAACTTATCTTCCATACTGGATTTATTGTTGTAGTGGTTGTATCTATTAACTCTTCAGTTTTTATTTATTTATTTTTTTAATTTTTTTAACGTTTATTTATTTTTGAGACAGAGAGAGACAGAGCATGAACGGGGGAGGGTCAGAGAGAGAGGGAGACACAGAATCCGAAACAGGCTCCAGGCTCCGAGCAGTCAGCACAGAGCCCGATGCGGGGCTCGAACTCACGGACCACGAGATCATGACCTGAGCCGAAGTCGGACGCTCAACCGACTGAGCCACCCAGGGGCCCCACTTCAGTTTTTAAAAAGCAGGTGTATGGGACTAAACATGGCAGTCTTTTAGACAGAGTTTCCCTTTGTTTGTTTGCCTAGCAACAGAACTGGCAATTTTTTAAACTCAAGGATATACAAAAAGCATTGGAGAGACTGACCTCTATCCAATTTCCTGAATTTTTAACTTTTCTCACTCATCAGAAAAAGGGCATAGAATTCTCAAACAATTAAGGATGGTCTCTTGGCATAAGATGTTCATGTAGCCAAACAAAAAGCAATTAGGTAGCGTCTTAGCAGCAGAGAGGTTAGCAGAGATCTAATAAGAGATTAAGATTAAACTTTACTGTGGGGCCCCTGGGTGGCTCAGTCGGTTGAGAGTCTGACTTCAGCTCAGGTCATGCATGATCTCTCGGTTCGTGAGTTCAAGCCGAGCGTCGGGCTCTGGTGCTGACAGCTCAGAGCCTGAAGCCTGCTTCAAATTCTGTGTCCCCCTTTCTCTCCGCCCCACCCCTGCTTGTGCTCTATCTCTCTCTTTCAAAAAGGAATAAACATTAAAAAAAAATTTAAAGATTAAACTTTACTTTGAACAGAGTACATTACATAGCATAAAGTGTTTCTCATTTCCACCATTGTGCTTCACAGGAACAGTTCATCATGGATGTTAATCCCATGAACCATGTGGCTTGCATACAGGTAAATGCAAACCCACAACTGCAAGCCTATACCTCAGTACTTTCTAAATGCTTTGTTCAGGCTAACTTAATTTTTTAAAAATTGTAATTAAAGTATAGTTGATACACAGTATTAGTTTCAGGTGCACAACACAGTGACTCAACAATTATATACATCATAAAATGCTCACTAAAGTAGTACAGTACTGACTGTATTCCCCACACTATACTTTTTATCCCCATGACTTATTTTAGAACTGCAAATTTGTAATCTTCTTCACCCATTTTGCCCATTCTTCCACTACTCTCCCTCTACTTAAAAAAAAATTATTCAGGCTAACTGACAGGCTAACCAGACAACTACAACTACATTTGGGCTCTTGGCTACATGACTATCACCAGAACACTACAGCTGAATGGGTTTGGCCCCCAAAGTGTAAGGATTCTAAGAGGCCCAGGATCCCTGGGAACTACAGGTTTTCTTATAAAACCTATTATCACAAAGCAATTCACTAACTGCCTCAGTACAGTCAATTCATACCTCTTCCTCTTCTGACATCCACCCTTGCTCAGGAGCTGTCTAATATAGTCTAAGGGAAATGTTTACAGGGATAGGTAAAACTCTAAGATGTCCCCCAGGATTCCTAGCGTGACATATGCACCCTGTATAATGACCACGAGGACTGTACTGTGCCGAGGTTGTATTATTCAGCACAATTGACTACTAAGAAAGGGAAATAATCTGCACAGCCTGACCCAATCACACATGGCCTTTAAATGTGAGGTGAGATGTTAGAGACACAAGGATTCATCGTGTCATTTCTGGCTTGAGCATGAAGGGGGCCAAACGACTACAGGCAGCTTCTAGTAGCTGAGAGCCAACAAAGAAACAGGGACCTCAGCTCTACAACTCCAAGAAACTGAATTTGGCCAACACCTGAATGAGCCTGGAAGCAGATTTTCCCCCAGTGACTACAGATTTGAACTGGCCCAGCTGACTGACATACCTTGACTTCAGCCCTCTGATACTCTGAGAATGCAACCACACTATTCATACTGGACTTCTGACGAATGGAACTGTGAGCTAGTAAGTAGGTTTTGCTTTAAACTGCTGAGTTTCTTACGGAGCAGTAGGAAACTAACACGTTAAACAAAATGACAAAATCCACAATTTATCTAGAACTTTGGCTAATGGAAAAAGACCTGAGTCCTGATTTATTTCTAGCATCCTAAAAAACTAGAAGTATGATTTTGAGCAAATCACTTTAATTCTTCATGCTTCAGTTCCCCTATTTATTAAAAACAAAGCAAAACCAGACACACACACCACTTGGGAACTATGAGATATAAAATGGAATGATGACAGATCATTCTGTAAAGGCAATTATGCTGTTCTTACTACAGAAAGACCTATTTTAAAATACACACCTGAAGACTGGACTAGTTGACACTGCTCCAACAACACAAGGAAAAAGCTATTCCTCATCTATAAACTATACACTTAGCCACAGTCCATCACTTCACAAAAGGAACGAAAGGACTTACCAAGGCCAGGCTCTCAATATTTTCAATCAGACTGTTTATTGTAACTGTTTCTGTGGACCAGATTGTAAGTTGCTTGGGGGAGAAACCCTTATCTTGTTCATATCATATGCCCAATATTTAGTAAGTGTTTTAAGAATTATCATCACTACAGGCTTAGGAGCATCATCCTAACCACAGTACATTCATTCATTAATTCCTTTATTCAAATTGGGCAAACTGAGGAAATATTTCAAGTCAAAGTCTGTGATTGTTATGGACAGCTCAGTAAACTATGAAACCACACCTTCAAGAGTAACATCCTTCCCTATAAATGAGCACAGGGGATGCTGACTGATGCATGACACATGACACATTTTGAGTTGTCCTTGGGGAAACTATCCAATTATGGGACACATGTGACCGAGGGAGTCTTCCACTTCCTTTGAAAAGTAAGAAGACCCCCAGCCCTAGGGGCGCCTGGGTGGCTTGGTCGGTTAAGTGTCCGACTTCGGCTCAGGTCATGATCTCACTGTCCGTGAGTTCGAGCCCCGCATCGGGCTCTGTGCTGACAGCTCAGAGCCTGGAGCCTGTTTCAGATTCTGTGTCTCCCTCTCTCTCTGCTCTGCTCCTCCCCTGTTCATGCTCTCTCTCTGTCTCAAAAATAAATAAACGTTAAAAAAAAAAAAATTAAAAAAAAAAAAAAAGAAAAGTAAGAAGCCCTAAGACACAGGCTACCTACAGGTAAAATGGCAAGTGTCACTACAGCCAACAAGAATTTTCTTCCAAATCCTCATCTACCTACCCAGGAAGGATCAGGTAAGGTATAGGTCATTCAGAATCATACGGAGCATGGTATGGCTCTGACTCATCTCTTTATTCTATCATGGTAATGACATCCAGTTCCTCAGGATAGTTCCTTAGGCAACAGAAGGTTATAAAGTGCACTTGAATTCAATTACCAGTGAACACCCCTCCAGCATGGCCGCAAAATTTGCCACATTTCCACTAACAAACAGTAAAGGCTGGGTAAGCTTTTCTTTTAATCTCTGTTTCAGTCTTATCCTTAGGACTGTGTCATCTCATAGGAATGGTATGAAGAATAAGACATAAAATGGATGGAAAGCAATTTGTTTTGCAAAGTGCTTTGTAAAAGTTAAATGAGATATGAGGATGGAACCAATGAAACTTTTCAGTCTCCCTTCCTCAATTTTCACTTCTCATACAGAAGTCAATCAGAACTAGACAGAAAGAAATTATGGGTAATATCTTCAAATGTAGAGAAGAACTTTCCCTTCGATTTTCAAGAATGGCTCAAAGATGACAATGAATTAAGTATCTCATCTACCATTTACAGAGAAACAAACTAGATTCTGACATCACTATTAATCGATGCCAAAAGCTTCAACAGGAGTTGTGTAGAACTGGAGCACCCACTTCACAAAAGAAAATAATGCAAAAAGGGTATCTCCAAGAAAAAGAAGACTAAAAGCAAAGCACAAAAAGGACCAAGAATTGGAAACCATCAACTATAAAGCTAACTGAACACTCTTAAGTTAAATAGGTTTAAGGGAAAGAAACCTCAAGATTACTGGCAGTCCCCAGAAATGGAGATGGCTCACTCAATGTTCTCCACGATCTCTAAGCAAAAACTGCTCAAGGACTAACACTTTAGCAGCTCACCCAGTTAGTTTCATTCTGCCTCGGCAGCCCCACAGCTAAAACTCACAATTGAACAGGTAACTTGTTAAAATGCATACAAGAAACAAAAGGAACACAGGAGAGTCCAAGATCTTGTATTCCTAATTAAGACCGTTCTTTCAATCTACCCCTGTCTTCCAGAAGCAGTATCTTTTTAGTGATACTACCCAGGGAGCCCTAAAAGATTCCAGGCAGTAGCACCAGTCAAGCACAAGTTAGAATTGTCCTAAAAAGAGTACTGGGTAACTAATCATTCCCCGTTTCATTAATTTAGTTATAAATTTGAAGCAATTTACCTACAAATGCAAAGCAACCAACTCAATATCCCCACAACTGTCTAAATCAGGGTCTGCTTTCACCCAACTGTGATTAAAATGAGGGAAAAACTATCTTTAACATTAGGATTCAGTCCTCTGACAGGTCCAAAATGCATTCTGATAGTCCTCTTGTTAGTTCAAGAAGGCAAGCCTCTTGGGGAAAAGGAGAAGGCAACATTCTGCCTACTGCTTAGCTCATTTTGAAGCCTGGGACTGGCATAGCCTGCATCCTAGATAGCTGATAGCCTGGAGAAAAGAAGGCAAGTCCACTCAGGTTTCACTATTCCAGCTCAGCAGACAGGTGGAAGCCAGGCTGGGAACATAGCATTCCTCCTACAAGCCCATCCAAACAAACTGGCAGCCCCGTGCACTGTGAACCACCCATGGGCTGGGAAAACAAGCTGCCAACAGAGAAAGTGCTCAGATTCTGGAAGTCTTAGTTTCCTACCAGTGTCACAATGTGTGGCAGACATGACCACCTCTTTTGCTGTCAGGAAGGAAGTGCACATATAGTCTGTCATCTGGCGAGATATCAGTAAGCAAGTCTTCCCTTTCAAACATCCTAAGGTTCTGATAAAACTTGTGAATGCACACAGGTATCCCCCACTTTTCAAAAGTTCATATTAGGCCACCTCGCTTTTATGAAAGACCTATATAAGTACCTGTTTTTGCTAACCAAAAGAAATCCAAAAGAGATTTTCGCTTTTACCAAAAAAGGTGAAAAGTGAAAATAGCATTCAGCGTTTGTTTTCTAGCAAGCATTTTAAGAGAGGCAGGGCACCCCAAGCACAGCCACACTCAGCATCTCAGCATCAGGCCACCAGCGCTTTGAACGGTGTCTGTAAGCATCCATGTTTAATCTCCATTTGTTTTGTGCATCCGTTAGCAAGATGTGACCTGAGGTATCAGAAAAGCCTAAGAGAGGTTATTTTTAGGAATGCTCGAAAAATCTTCCCTATAAATTAATGGTAAGTGCTTCTTTGCTTTATGCCATTTTGACTTATGAAAGTTTTCATAGGAACACTCAACTTTTAGATGATGGGGGAAACCTGATTAGAAAACAATAATGTTAACCTGTTTTTCTAAAATTTCAACACATTTCTCCAGTTCCAAATACTTCACTTTCTTACTGGGTCTCTCTCTTTACTGCCTGAGCTTAGATTGTAATTGCTCCTTTAAAAGGGGGGTGTTGTCCATTCATTTGGAAATAGTCAGTGACTCAGGAATGCTGTTTCCCAATCTCCGTAGCAACTGTCTTCTCCTCCCATGTTGTGATGTGAGTAGCAGGACATCTACTCTTCCTCAAGGGTGAGCACATGTATGACA
Organism: Panthera uncia; assembly: GCF_023721935.1. NCBI lineage: Eukaryota > Metazoa > Chordata > Mammalia > Carnivora > Felidae > Panthera > Panthera uncia. The sequence continues at coordinate 33,624,569 of NW_026057577.1, forward strand.
CACCCAAGGCCTGGCTGACAGGAAGTTCCTGCAGCTGATATTACTTCTACATACAGGCACCAAGTATGAAGCCACCTTATTTTAAATCCCACTCTCAAGTCCTTCAATTCTAAATGATGGTTACACCTTTTTTTTTTCTGTCCTCATGTCATTCCTAAATACACAGAAATAATCATAGCCTACTGATAATAGCTTAACCGATCCCAAAATTACACTACTACTCAAAAAGCCAGACTTGATCTTATGAAACCAAGTAAACATTTTCTGGGCCCCTACAAATTTAGAGTAAGATCTGATTTTGAAAAAATCTTGCAGGGGAGGGGGGCAGGAGAGCAGGAGGCGAAATCTCATTACTCCTCCAACACCAGAAATACAAGCAAAAGTTAAAATAGGGTACAACTGATACTTGGAGCAATTGTACTCATAGTGTGGAACTATGTTCTAACACAAATACAGAATTTCAGGCCAAAGTACTTAGGCTACAAAGAAACTTCCATGTATCATTGTTTTTTTCTTTTTGGTTCTATCTACTTTAAAATAACTATAATTTCTGGAAAACAAGGTAGGGGATTGTTTTACTTTATTTTTATACACATCTATATTTTCTTAGAAATATGTGTTTCACTTTTATAATAAAATATACATTTCCATTTCAAATAAAAGTAACATTTTTTAGATTAGAAAACTAGAAAATGTTTATGATACATTATTTTAAAAGCAGAAAACCTGTGTCAACTATAATTGCAACTTTGCAAAAACATGTGCATAGATATAATAACTAGAATATTCAAATACTAAGTGAAATAAAAATGAAAAGTAGAAATTTGGGGTTTAGATACTGTTATTTTGAAAATACATGTTTTTTCAAAAAAAAAAAAGCCTAAAAACAATCATGGCACAGCACCTAAAAGCAAAGTAACATCATCCAATTCCCATATTCAAAATGCCCACCAGTATTTACTCTTCTCTAGTCATACTTTGCTTAAGCAAACACTCTGGCAGGGCACAATGAGAAAAGTTAGGGATGACAGGGGCACCTGGGTGGCTCAGTCAGTTAAGCCTTGCACTTCAGCTCAGGTCATGATCTCACAGTTTCTGAGTTCAATCCCAGCATCAGGCTCTCTGCTGTCAGCGCAGAGCCCGCTTTGGATCCTCTGTCTCCCCTCTCTCTGCACCTCCCCCACTCACTCTCAAAAATAAATAAACATTAAAAAAGAAGAAAAATTAGGGATGACAAAGCAATGTGAGAAAGAAAAATGAATAGTCTAAAAGCTAGCTCACCTAATTACATGACCTTGAGCAAATTAATACCTCCAGACCTCACCGGCCTCCTCATGTTAAGATGAGGAAGCTAGGTCAGAACATTCCTAGGGTCTCTTGAGACCTTAAAGACTGTGCTTAGTTACTACTGCTCTTTTTGAGGGCAGCTCCATGCCTGCTACTTGCCTGATAGTACATATCCTACAGTGGCTTCTCACCACTTCTTCTTGTGGTTTCAATCACAGGAAACAGACGTCACCCATGGGCCTAGAAGTAAGTAACGAATAAGCCCTGGCGGATGCAAAGAGCTGCCAACTAAGGCCAACTCCCATCTTTCTAAAATACAAGAATCAAGAAATCACTAGAGGCCTTTATGCCTGGGGAGCCCAACACACATCTTTCACAAAAACTAACAAAACTAAAATTATCTCTGGAGGTCCCATGCAAATATGATGAAATAATTTTAGAACAGTCTCAATCTACTTTGCTGCTATGGCCAAATGAAGAAACTGAAGAATAGCTATGTAGGAGTATAAGAGTGTAAGAAACAAACAAAAACAAAACAAAACAAAACAAAAAGGTCACTAGCACTTTTTGTGAAGACTTAGACATTTCCTAATGACTTAGAAGACTCCTCTTTGTCTTGTTTTCTCAACACTCTGTGTAAACCTTTCTGTAGCCCTGAAAGACCATGATACTAATAGATTAAAATAATATAGGGACTTACCAATTACTTGCTTTAAATGTTATGTTAACAATCCCTATAGCACTGGGCCAAATACTGCTCCCATTCGTCATGATATAAGTTGGCAGCCCTGAAGTATGTAAAATAATGCAGACATTTTTAGTCCTATAGACATGTTCCTTCATTAAACACAAAACTTGAAGATATTATATCTCTAGAGAATAATAATAAACTTTTCTCAACAGAGTTCTTCTGGTCAGGTACAGTTACATTAGAGCTTCTCTCTGCCTCAGTTACCTTGGTGAGAGAGGACTAAGGTTTCTGTCAATCTCCTACATTAGACCATAGAAACAGAGAACCTTGAAAATGATCCCAAGATTCCCAAGACTAACATTAAAAGTAAATACATAAAAGGATATTGCTAACATGAGTGAAATACCACCAAAGGGCTTAAGCACCTCACAAGCAAGATGGGAAATAAGATCCACCCAAAAAGATATCTCCTTCCCTTCCTCTCTATATTATATACTATAAGATAGGGGATATAACAGGCCTTGGAAGGCCATATATATATATATACACATGTTTATTTTCATTTACAAAAGACTAAAGAACCCTTCAAATAAGCATGCAATCAAAACCTATACTGCACTAAGGAACTTTTTTTATTTTTTAAGTTTATTTATTTTTGAGAGAGCAGGGATCGGGGGAGAGAAAGTGCACATACATGAGTCGGGGAGAGGCAGAGACAGGAGACAGAGAATCCCAAGGAGACTCCCCACTGTCAGTGCAAAGCCTGATGTGGGGCTTGAACTCACAAACCCAACTGTGAGATCATTACCTGAGCTGAAGTCAAGAGTCGGCCGCTTAACGAACTGAGCTACCCAGGAACCCCTGTACTAGGCAACTTTTAAGAAGTAGTAGGGTCTAAAGAGTTCTAATTGTTCCTACAATGGCATTTCCTACCTGAGTCCACTATTTAGCTATACAGCTTTGAGATCCAGCTGAGAATCATATTTTTTAAACCTAGCTTTATCTCCAAAAGTCTGAAAAGATGGGTGTGTTAAAATGGACAAGGATTGTAACTGAAACAAAATTAACTATCTAAATTCCATCGCAGTAGCAGATATGATTTGCTGGAACCTTAACACTTATCTATTCATGTTCTTGGATATGCTGATTTCCTGTCACCATAACACATTCACATGGCCAAAAACTGCATCAACATGCATCGTGACATACTACAAAACACTAATTTTCAATCCTGCCTTCTGCAGGTTTCTACAGAAAGAGAACCTATTTTATCCCTTAAAAGGAATAAAATAAACTCTATGAAGTAGTGTGCCTTTCTTAAATGATTTATGTCCCATATAAATACTCGACTGCTATAACTGGGCCATTTCTCTTTACCACAGACACACACTTGCACCTCTGAGCCTCTGTTCACACTGCTCCCCACACCATGAAATCTTCTCTACCAACCCGTGTATTTCCTTCCAAGGCTAGTCATATCCCCCATCTTCTATGAAGTTAACTAACACTGTCCACAATTCTATTCTGGATCATTATAGAATTGGGGATGTAAATACAGACCTTTGAAATCTTACATGCTAACTCTCTAATATTATAAGAAAAGAGTAAGAAAAGTGGAATGACTTGCCCAGAGTTCACAGGGTTAATTGTGGCAAAGTCAGACTAAACAGGAATATTTGGAAAGAATACTTCGATGGCAGTGGGAGATAGGGGTTCTAGTCCTAGGTCTAGCTATAAATGTAGACAGATCATTTTTCTAGGTTCATATTTCTTAATGCATAAAATAAAGGGTTTGAATGAAATAATTTTTAGCATCCTTTTAACCTCCAGCATTCTAAGATTCTGAAACCTAGGTCTTCTCTTAGTCCAGTAATCTTTCCACTCAATTCCTTCACTTCTCTGAAATCCCTTTTTTTTTAAAAAATGTTTATTTATTTATTTAGAGAGGGAGAGAGAGAATCCCAAGCAGGGTCCACACTGCCAGCGCAGAGCCCAATGAGGCTCAAACCCATGAACTGTGAGATCATGACCTGAGCCAAAACCAAGAGCACATGCTTAATCGAATGAGCCACCTAGGCACCCCTAAAATCCTACAGCTTTTAAACTCTTACGTTCATAGCCTCTGAGCTTTTCCTACCCATTCACCTATTAACATGACTGAGATTACAATCTATTAAAAAGCAAGGACTGAACCTGATAGGGCAACCACATGACTTGTTGATCTTTAGCCTTTTGGATCCAGAGTAGATCCATGCGAATTCAAACAAATAAGAGAAACTCTATTCTCTACTCTTTGCCAGCAGTCATACAGAAAATCCTAGTTCCAGGTACCTGGATCTTGGTGGCGATGTTTTAATTATTAACCACAGGCAAATAACTGCCAGGTCTAAAGAACAAACATCAGCAGGCCCCAGACTCTCAGAAGAAATCCTGGAGATATTAACCATTCACAATCCTTACAGTCAAGTTTCAGGGCTACAGAGAAAGGATTTTAAGAATACTACATGCTTATTCTAAAATATAGAAAAGGTAACTATGGGAAGCAGTCTAGCAACAGCTTCCTCCTTCCCATTTGTCACCACTACTTGCTGCTTTAATCAATTTAAACAACTCATACAACTGATAGCTGATGCTGTTAGAGCTATTTCATTTACATAGAAGGTTGCCTTTAAAAATAACAACTGGTGGGGTGCCTGGGTCGCTCAGTCGGTTAAGTGTCCGACTTCAGCTCAGGTCATGATCTCACAGTTTGTGAGTTCAAGCCCCATGTCCGGCTCTGTGCTGACAGCTCAGAGCCTGGAGCCTGATTCAGATTCTGTATCTCCCTCTCTCTCTGCCCCTCACCTGCTTGCTTGCTTGCTTACTCTTTCTCTCTCTCTCAAAAATAAATAAAACATTTAAAAAAATTAAAATAAAAAAATAATAACTGGCAACTTCTTAATAACTCATGAGCCAGAGCAAAGATTGGTTGTGATGCACTGAAATAGCTACTTCTTCATGTCTAAGAAAGGTTTAATTGTAATTCTTGCAATGATTTCAAAGTTTAAATCACTAAATGCAAAAAGCAGTTAGCTAGCCATTTAGCCACTGCACTTGGTCCATCTAAACCCAGTACTTCTTTCCCACCAAATGAACTGGAGGAGAGCCCAGTTTTAATAGACTACAGTCATCAAATGACTAAAGAGATGCCACCAACATTTTCTAGTAAATTCCTAGCAGTTAATACTCTTTTATACTAAAGGTGCAAAAACTGGACACTTGTAAAATGTCAGCACAAAGTGGTGAATAAATTTTTTTTTTAATAAGCCAGACTTCAGTCTGAATCCTAGTTTTTCAAGCTAAAGCAGGTTTCTTGATGTGAGTCTGTTTAATTACCTATAAAATTGGAATAACAACAGTACTTATTTTATAAGATTGAGTTAGAGATTAATGAGATAATGAATCTAAAGGTCTTTAGCACAGTGCTAGGGGTGTATAAGTATGCAACAAACCTTATTACTACTGCTACTGTTGTTGTTACTATTACTCCCTGTCCTTCCAGTCTGGAATGAATTCATCTTCCTACCTATCAAGATGAACACTGGAGCGCCTGGCTGGCTCAGTCGGAAGAGCATCTGACTCTTCATCTTGGGGTCGTGAGTTTGAGCCCCATGTTGGGTGTAAAGATTACTTAAATGAATAAATAAATTAAAACTTAAAAAAAAAAAGATGCTAAACATTCTTTAATATTTTTAGATAGAAGAATGGCACTATACACCCTGTAGCACAGGACATACAGGAGAACAAAAGCTTTCTACCACCACATATTAAGATGAAAATGACTCCAGGATAAATGGAATCTCAAAGGTCCCCAATCCTTAGTATCAGAAAGGTTCTGTCTTTGCCTACAAATGAAAATTTACCCCCCAAAAGCATAAGCAGGATATAATTAACATACCCACAGTGGAAAAGAGAACTTAAGAGCTACATCTATAAAATTTTTAAAAGAAAACAAGAAGAAAATCTTATGGGCTGTGATTTTAGCACAGATTTTTGAAATGACACAAAAAGCAAAAAGTTAAAAACTGGACTTCATCAAAGTTAAATACTTTTGTTTTTCATACCACAGTGTTAAAAAATAAAAAATGAAACGGCAAATCATAGGAGAAAGATGTATCTGCAAAACACATATCCAACAAATTACTTGCATATAGACTATAATAATAAAAAAATTTTAGGGAGAGCTGGGTGGCTCAGTCAGTTGTGCGTCTGACTTTGGCTCAGGTCATGAACTCACGGTTCATGGGTTCAAGACCACATTGGGTTTTCTGCTGTTAACATAGACCCTGCTTCCAATCCTGTCTCTCTGTCCCTCCCCACTTGCACTCTCTCTCTTTCTCTAAAATAAACATTAAAAAAAAATTTTTTTTTAATGGGAAAAAATCTGAACAGACACTTCAGTGAAGATACATAAATAGCAAATAAATAGTTGAAAAGATGCTCAACATCATTACACAAACGCAAATTAAAGTCACACTGAAGGACCATCACATACTCACTGAAATGGCTAATTTAAGACTGATCATACCAAGTGTCAGCAAGGAACTAGAACTCCTATATTGCTTGTGGGGATGTAAAATGGTACACTCACTTTGGAAAACAGTTTGGTGCTTTTTTAAAAAGTTAAACATAGGGGTGCCAGGGAGGATCAGCTAGGTAAGCATTCAACCAGCTCAGGTCATGATCTCACGGTTTGTACGTTGTAGCCCTGCATCGGGCTCTCTGCAGTTAGCATGGAACCAGCTCCAGATCCTCTGTTCCCACCTCCCCTCAAAAATAAATAAACTTAAAAAAAAAAATTAAACATAAGGCAGCTTTTTCTGAGATGTAAGCCCAAAACCAAGGTATACTCCTTGGTTTTCTGTGACCTGCAGGATCAAAGACAGTTTATAAATTATCTTCTGTTGGATCCTTAAAGCATGTTAAATCTTAGAAGAAAATGCAAACTCTATGCTTTCACACAGCAGTATTTCTAAAACAGGGAATAAATCACAGAATCAAAAATCCAGAACACCATCAATTCTACCTCTACCTGCTACCTTAAAATGTCAACTTCGCTACCACCTAGACTAAGGACCACTTAACCACCACCAAGGATGGAATATCCCATCTTCCATATAAGAATGCTTCCACGTAAGAATGCCAGGTGTTTCTCTCTTAATTCAGCTCCGTTATACTTATTCTCCTTTGTGTCCCCTTATCTGTTCCATCCCCATTCTCAGAGTAAAGAAATTTAAGCAAATATTTATAGGACAAATTGAAACTATGATTGTCAGAGAGCCAAGCAACACACAGCAGTTTCTTCAATCTTTTCCCTCTCAGTTACAGAGCTTCTAGTATATCCGTTCCCTTTATAAAATCTTTCTACTACTCTAGCTATTCCAAGATCCTGAAATTTACTAAAGGATACGTAGAATCCAAAATTTGTGCTTCTTCTGCATTCATTTATCCAACATCCACCCCATGGTCCCCTGATGTTTCCAAACTTCAAATGTAAGAAGAAACTACTGCACTGAGTGGGTGTTTGGGCTTGATGACATTTAAAGTCCCTTCCAACACTAAAATTTTAAGGCTACCCTTCATAGCAAGTTTTAATAATGAATGGAAGAATCTCAGAGCTGAAACAGCAATGATACACCCAGTTATCCTGTAATAGGTGGTAAAATTCATTGAAACACTGGTCCTAATACTTCTCTTTTCCAGTAATTCTTTGACTTTATTAAAAAGGGTTCCTTGGTTCTAATAGAATGTTTGGAGGGGGTTGTGGGGGGAAGGAAGGAAGGAAGGGAGGGAGAAAGAAAGAAGAGAGAAAGGAAAAAGAGAGGTGTAAAATGAGGTAAAATATGTTCCCAGTGTCTAAACATTCTTTCTTTTTCAATTTTAGCTTTGAAGCTTTATGAAATTTTAGTATTAACAGCTTTTACCGCTCCTGATTCATCAAAAGCCTGGCTGCCCAGGGAACTGGGCCCTGCCCCTACAGAAGCAGATAGGGAATAAAAACAAAGAAGGAGGGAGGATATTAACTGGGCAAGGGGAGAGGATGCTTGCCTTTGTCTTCCTTAACCCTAACTAGGGGCAAATACTCAAGGCTGCTTTGCTCATTAGCAAGAGGTAAATTCTTTCCTAAGGCTTTCAAACAAAAGTGAGTAAGAGGAAGGGCAACAAAATAAAGAAAAACACTTAAGTAATACAACACGTAGCTTGTTTCAAATAGGAATGCTTTTTGTAGTCATGAATGATTTCAAATGAAACATAAAATGGGAAAAACATACTATCTGAACACACAAACCTTTCCTCTACAATTACTACTATTTCTTGGTAATAAACATGATTTTAACCTGTACTTCTAAATCTTATGTGGTATAACCTTATCTTGTAAACCTCCATTACATTTCACTGAAAATGTTAATACTCTCCAAGAATAACTTGGCAATCCATTTATAAAATGGAGAGCCCCATGGGAGAGCAAAAGGTTATTCTATCATACAGGAAATAAAATTAGTCTATTCTGACCCATAGGAACATCAACAAACTTAAATCATTTCTCACTTATAACTATTTTCTTAGGTTTTATAATAAATATAATTTACATGTCATAAAATTTTCAGCTTTTTTTTTTTTTTTAATAAAAGTATCCCAACATTTACCAACTCTCTCAAGGCAGAGATTTTAATTCTGAGGGATTCCCTCGGTCTGACCTCTTGTCAGGGAGGATTTCCTTTGAGACAAGTAAATGTAACATGATCAAGTGGATCCTTGGGCTACCTCTTTAAAAACAAGGCAGGAAAAAGGGCAGCAATTTTTAAGGTATCATTCTGTTATCTCAAACATCTCACAAACATTCCTGTAGGCTCTCTTTCCAAACTAAGTAATCCCTTTGTTTATCATCTTAAAAAAAAAAAAAAAAAAATCACATGACTTTAGTATAAAGCTCTCCGTTTTCTGCAACTTTCTGGATCAAAGTTAATGTCTTAATAAGAGAGAAGCAGATATTTGCATAAACAACTCCACTTCTTTCATATTCTCTATCTTCCCTACTATCTAAAATTCTGCCTGGCATCCTTAACCTTTGACTGCTCTCCCTATGGACAGACGGACAGGGGTCTACAACCAAACATTTATACTTTCACTATCACTTTGTTTTTCACAAGGCATGAAACTCGCTTGGTGAAATTCAATACATTGACATCCAATATTAAACAAGATTTTAAAAATTATGTATCTTCTCTTCTCTCTAATCCCAAGCTAAAACTCACGTTTTACAGACTTATGCCTCTAGCTGAATCAGGAAGTAATATTCCTTTTTAGAATGCATCAACTTCTTGATTGTATAAAACATGGTGTTTATAAAATGCAGGAATACTCTGCAGCCTCCAACACCCTGGTTGTAATTACTACCTTTACACATATTTCAGCCAGCAGTTTATTTGACACCCAAATTCATCACCGCTGAAAAATCAGAAAACATTCTGTTCCTTTTGAATTTTTATTTTCCTTCATCCTAAAGACCTCTGCAAGGAACTGCAACAATGCTGGAGAAAGGATATGCTTATGGCCCAGGAGGAGAAAGATTCATGAAGAATCAGGAAATACCAGGCAGCCCAGCTTCAGCCACAAGTATCAGCATCTCTAACAACCCAATGTTTTTAAAAGGTGATTCCCAACCACTTTTTAAACTTCAACTCCATCTGCTTTCCACCCAAGATGTCTCAGAGGGTAAGAGTATCTTTGCCAATATGTAAGCTCTGCCTTCCATTCACTTGATCTATACTTAGAACCTGCATAAGCCTGGAAAGGTATGCAGCAGCTTAAAGAGATGAGAAACTCCTCAAATGCAAACAAATAACCTTCAGGCACACTAAGTCCAAACCAGTGGAGTTTTATAAAGTACATTCTTTTTTTTTTTTTTTTTTAATGTTTATTTTTGAAGGAGAGAGAACGAGCGCATGAGCAGAGAGAGGGGCAGAGAGAAAGGGAGACGCAGAATCCAAAGCAGGCTCCTGGCTCTGAGCTGTCAGCACAGTGCCTGACACGGGGCTCAAACCCACAGACAGGGAGATCAGGATCTGAGCCGAAGTTGGATGCCAACCGACTGAGCCAACCAGGTGCCCTTTTTTAAATTATTATTTTTTTAATGTTTATGTATTTTTGAAGGAGAGAGAAAGCACACAAGCAGGGAGAGGGGCAGAGAGAAAGGGAGACTTATAAAGTACATTCTTAATGGGATTCCAGAGAACACACACTCTAGCAAAGGTGGAGCAGGCAAAACAGTTCTTTTAGCTTGTAGTTCAAAAAACTAAGCCATGGCTAACAAAAGCACACCAGCAATCTTTCCCCCTCCACGCACCCACATATACACACAGACACAAAGACAAGTGGATTGCAATGCCCCTCCTGGTCTCTCACTGTCACAGAGTTCTCATAAAAAGAACAATGAGAGAATATTCTGATGCCTTGAGGTAAGTTACAGTTGGCAAGAAAGGGGTTAAGTAGCACTACTTTTCTGGAAACTTTCCAATCCCCTAGCTCTGAATGCAATTCTACTCACTACCAGTGCTACACATTTCTCTCTCTCTCTCTCTTTTTTTTTTAAACAGTTCAGCCGGTTAAGAGTTAACACCAACACCTCAGAAAGAAAAAGAGAACTTGGTTTGGCTCCACCCTCTGTAAAGCAAATACCAAAAACTCTGAGCCAAATCCACCCAGCATACACAAGACTCCATGGACATTCCAAAACACAGGTGAAAAAAAGTGAAGTTTCCTCAGGTATCTCAACTTCAATTCCCTTCACTTGTGAAACACGCAGGTATTAGGTAAAACAAAAGCACAAACAAAATTCTATTTAAGGACCTGAAAAACATTACAAGCCACAGAGTTCACTATACATCAGCAGGAATAGCTGGAATGTGGGTGAGGAAGGTCAAACAGTACCCATGGAAACAAGAGCAAAACAACAATAACAGATATATGTATGTTTATAATAAAAAAGGATTATAAGCCCCAGAATTTAATTCTTAGAAGGAAAGCTCTCTAACTAGAGTGTCAGTTACTATCCTAAACAAACATAAGGAAATGTTTCTTTAATCCCAGGGGGAGGGTCCTCACTACCATTAATTCTACATTTCTGGAAAAACAGATGTTCACCAGATTAAAAAAATAAATTAAAAAAAAAAAAAAAAAAAGAAGGCAGTTACTGACAGCCCATAAGTCACTGGAAAGGACAGTCTAGAAGCACCTGCCTTGCTAGAAATAGGTAGGAAGAGATGAGTCACTATTTTAATTCTGCTTAGTACTCTCCACATCTCAATCCTCTAGGTCCCAAAGCAACATTTTCTTCCTGTTTCCATCATTTTATCAGTTTTCTTCCCAAATTTGTGGGTTTGGATCAGAATACTAAAGGTTGGGGATAAAGGAGCAAAGAGTCAGAATCCATTTCGTTACTAGAAAGAGATACCGTGGTGGAGGCATAATCACCTGGAAGAAAAGACTAAATAATAAATAACTACAATTACAACTAGCAAACGATTATTAAGATCCAAGGCTATTTCCCTCTCTTGGATAGTGTCCCATATCTTTCAAAGCTTTTACAGTAAAAAGCAAACAAACAGCTCCCTGGAGAGAGGAGTAAACAAGATTTAATGTGGGCAAAGGTAATGAAATATGATAGTGTTACATGAATATCAGTATTCCTTCCAACTCAGATTGGAAGTCACTGGCACCTGAGGACAGCTATACTCTTGTACAGGTAGGAAAAAGGAAGTCACTAGCCTGTCACACAGGAGGTGGCATTAGAATTGAGATGGTTTTCATGGGAAACATAAAAAGCGATTCAATTACTCAAACTTCTTGGACTTGCAGCCTAACTTCCTCCCTATGAGGAAGGTTTAGCACCATCCTAAATCAAGAAAGGCATCATCATGAGAGAAGTTCTAACCCTCTGAAAAGTGATAAGCAACAGGGCAAAGAGGCAGGTTCTCGGGATGGAGAAATACTGGGAAACAAATTAACGTCATGCCCAATGACCATAGGACCTGGGCAGGAACCCATTCCTGCAATCACAAGGACAAACGTCCAGGGAAGGTAGAAGCCAAGTCAGGTAACATTCCAGAGGGGAAGGATTATCAGGTGACACCGGGCTGAGGGCCCAGAGCCGGGGCGAGGAGGGAGGAAAGTTAGCAGGTGAAAGGGATCAATCTTGAGAAGGAAGTGACCTTTAAGAGAAGCAAATAAGAGGATACAAAAAAAAAAAAAAAAAAGGGGGGGGGGGGGAGTTGTGGAAGGGTAATAAATAATGGACCCAGAAAAACATAGAGGACAAGATAGAGAAGGCGTGTGCGGGTAACAGAGGAAGAAGAAAGGAAGTGGGGCTGAGAAGGAAGAGATGGGGCTAAGACCCGCCGGGCTATGGGGGCGGAGGGCAGAGCGTACGGGCTGATGGGGTGAAAGAAGCCCCGAGGCTGCCGGGGCAAGAGCCGGGTGGGACTCCGGGGATTCCCGAGGTCCCGGAGGGGTAGGATGTCCGGCTGTGGAGCCCAGGACCGAGCAAACGGAGGAAAAGAGGCGCGGGGGCGGCTCCTTAGAGACGGGCGTACAGCCCTGGGGTCGGCTGCGGGGGTCACCGGGGACCGGAGGACGGTTACCGGGCTAGGCTGAAGGAACCGGGTGGGAGGGACACTCACAAATTTCTTGGATTTGCCGCCGTCGCCGCCCGCCGCAGGCAGTTCGTCCGGGCTCCGGCCCTTCTTTTTGTCCCGGGTCCCGCGGCCGGGACCCTGGCCCCCGCCGAGCGGCTCCATGTCCAGGTTCGCCCTGGCAGATGACCCCGCGCCTACGCCGCTCCCGCCGGGCAGCTCCCGCCGGGCAGCTCCCGACCGGCCGCCGCCGCCCAACAGCTCCCTCCTCAGCCCGCCGCCGCGCCCCGCCTCATTAGTATGCCGGGCTGCGCGCGCCTCATGAATATACAACGGCGACGCCTCGCTCCCGCCCGCCTGCCCCACTTCCGCCCGGACCAGCAGCTCCTACCAATGGGGGAAGTGAGGGGGTGGAGGGAAGGCGCGGAAGCAAGCTACCTGCCTGGCGGACCTAACCATTCGGACTCACGTGGGGGGAGGGGGGGGTGGAAATGGTGGTGAGTGGGCGGTGCAACTCTGCGGCCTCGACAGGGAATAGCGCCACCTGGCGGCCGGAGCGGCGCAGGCCTCCCCGCTCCCACACAGTGCCCACGTGGCTGTAAAGCCTATACCCTCTCACAGCCTAGACCAGGATCTTATCTAAACAAAAAATCAAATAAGAGATGTCATTTTGGCCGAAAATCCAGTGCGGGGCTTTCAAGGATAATACAGTTTTTTATGTGTGCAACATCAGTGGAGCACATGAAAAAATTTGAAAGCGGCAGTATTTATTGAAAGCTACGTGCCTAGAACAGAGAGTGGTCCAGAGCAAGTGCTAGACTGGAGTTAGATCACCTAGTTTTGAATCGCAGGTCTATTTCCTAGTGGTGTTTTTTATTCTGAAAAACTAGTTATTGCCAGCAGGTAACTACTCAGGAATAATAATTACCATTTACCATGCACTTGCTCTAAACCAGACACTATGCAAAACTCTCCGTGTTGTTCCTCACTGAATCCTGGCATTGCCATGTGACAGACTCCATTAGTCTCACCATTTTACAGATAGAAAATTTGGGACTTCTGAGAGTTAAAGTGACTTGCTTGAGGGCACATAAGTGATTAAAAAAAAAAAAAAATTAAATCCAGATTAGTCTGGGAAGTCCTATGTTTGACCAGGATATCCTACTGACAAAAACCAAACCTGAGTGAAAAGAGCAGGTGTTCTCCAAGAGTGTGTTCTTTGCTCATCCAGCTTCATTTCTCCCTCAGTAATCTCATCCATTCTCCCAGCTACATCTGTTCCTTCTGTGAAAAATATGTGGCCCCCAGTAGGCCCTCAAAATATGGATGGAATTATCTCACCCACAGCTGACAAAAGATTTCAAATATATGTTCCTGGAGGGAACTCTGAGACCCCAGTGCTCAGTTTAGGGCATGGGATATTATTTTCTAAGCTAGAGCACTGACACAGGATCAAAGCATGGAAGGAATGATCCATCTATCACTCTTCTTTCTCATACCACTGTCTACATCTGCTATACCATTTACCTCACTCTTTATTGGATTATGAACGTCAGGGAAGGGTCCACATTTGTGGCTACTACAGTATCTAGCATCATTCTTCACCAAGACAGTTAAGATAATGAGCAACCACTTGTCAGGCACCATGCTAAGCACTTGACGTTTTATCTCAGTGTATCTTCACCAACTAGCATTACCATTCCAAACATACAGGTTCCAAAACATCAAGTCATCTTCTACTCCCTCTCTTAAGCTAGTAATTGCTCAGGTTTGTCTAACTCTTAACCAGAATGCTCTAAGAACTCCCTATGTATGAGTAACATAATCCACGTAGAATTCATACACAGGGCCTAAGATAAGTGTTGAATGAATGTTAACTATGATTTTTATTATATACATCATGACCCCCATTTCTTCTCCTTTCATATATAGGCAGCTAGCAAGAATTAATAATATTCCCAGGAAGGCAAAAGGTACAAAAAATACCAACTTGGTTTATTGGATAAAAACAGTGGTAAAATGGACATAAAGCCAAAAGTTAGAAAGAGACATTTTTACATCCTCCCCGGACTCAAAACCATATTTCCCATCATCTGGGGTTAAGATGTTAGAGAGCCAGAAACCCCTAAAATCCCTCACTCTTCACCTGCACTGAAAACGAGGCTTGCTGTAGGGGAAACCAAGAAAGGAGAAAGTCTGAGGCAACTTTACTCCCGTCTAACATCTTCATCCCTGTAAGTCTCTGGGTTGGAGGGAAGCAGGAAAGGAATAAGGGGGCCAAAGTAGCTGGGAACAGCATCTAGGGCCCATTGCCCAAGATGTCCTAGGGGAAGTTATCCTTGTCCCCATCCAATCCCTAATAAGTACCATTGTCAGGCCTTGGGAAATACAGTAAAGGGGATAGTTGGTTCAAAAACCAGGTGTGGTCTCCAAACCCTCCTCCAGCACTGGTAAAGCCCTGAAAGTGACCATCCAGGGCTGTGGGTGCCACATCTTTTCCCTCCTGCCCAAACAAGAGGTAAAAAGGAATTCCTTGGGCTAGAGCCAAGCCCAGCTGCTCTTAAATCTCCACGTCGCTTTCCTTGTCATTGTCATGGTCTCCATCATAGAACTCATTGGGTGCCTCTGGCCTGCAAAGCAAGGGAGAGAGGTCAGGGTCCTATTCCCCAAATTCTCATCTTCCCCCACACAGGCACCCTCTCTGGAGCTACGTCTTAGGCCCCTTTTGTCAAGGAACTACTCCTCTCCTGTTGGCAGAGACTGGTAGCGATCCATTCCATCCATTCTTGTAGTCAATAAACATTTACTGAGGGACTACTCTATGCCAGCCACCATCATAAGCCACAGCGATACAGCAGACAATAAGTTCAGTAAAATTTCTGCCTATCCTCAAAACACCAAATAAACAAGACTGACAGTAACTAACAAAGTAAGTAAATAAAGATGATAATTTACCATGGTGGAAAGTGCTCTGAAAAAAAAAAAAAAAGAAATAAAGGGATCTGAATGAGAGTGAAGGGGGGAAAAAGGGTAAACTTCAGGAAGAATTATTACAGACAGCTGTTCTAAGGTAAGACTTCAAATCCGAGAAGGAGCTAGCCAGACAAATAACTGTGGAAGCCCATTTTAAGCTGCAAGAAAACCAAGTACAGTGTTATCAGGTGGAGGGTGACTGATGTATTCCAGTAGGAGCACGGAGGCCAGGATAGTTGGGAGCAGTGTGCAGGGAGGAGAGTAGTTACAGACAAGTCCATGGACATAGGCAAACACCAGCACACAGTGCTTTCTAAAGCCCTGGTCAAAGAATGGGGCTTTGTTCTAAGAGCAATGGAAAGGAGAGTGATGAAAGGGATGCGAAAGCAACTCAGTGCCCAGTAAGTACTCAATACGGGTTTCTTTCTTTTTGGAAAACTACTCTCTGAGAGAATATGAGTAACTGAGAACTGAATTACCTTGCCCACACTGATAACTGAGCAAGAAGGGAGAAAGTCGTCAAAGAGAAGCTGGAGAACAAAGTCAGGGAAAGCCCTATCTGCCTGGTAAACAATGTCTCAGTTACCTCTGAGTGCATAAGAGTTAAAGATGTGGGGTCAGAGACTCAGGCTTGACTCTCAGTCCTGATATTTAACTAGCTGTAGGACCTTTGGCAAATTACTTAACCTCTCTGAGCCTCAGATTCCTCCTCTGGTGATTTGAGGATAACCTTTTAGGGTTGTCTGATGACAGTAGAACGATGACATGAAGATACATATGTTTTAATATAAAGCACTTAGGATTGAGTCTGATGCTTAGCAAATCCACAAAAAGTAGTCACTCCTATTACAATTCTGCAAGTGCTATGCAAGCTGGAACTATAGGGATCAAAGAACAGGAACTCGGTGAGTGGTCTCACAGTGAGGTAGGGCTTAGGGCAGGAAGAGGCCTGAGGCTTCTGCTGGCTGTTGAGAGGGGTTAGTATTATACAGAGACTAGGCCCAGACACCAGCCTAGAACCAGAGATGAAAAAGCCAAACTTTGCCAAAAGGAGAAACTTCAAAGCACGTTTCTAAGAAAATCAATTCTAGAAGTCAAGCTTCAGAGACCTGGAGAAGTTGACAAGGAGGCGATGCATTCAAAAGGAATCCTTAGGCCAGAGGTTCTGATACCTCCTCAATCAGGAGTGGGAAGAAGAGGGTGTTCATGGAGGAGGAGTAGAGTGGTTCCAAAGATCCAAGCAGTAAAGCCCAGATCTAAAGGAGAAATCTGAAAGCTGACCTCTAAGAGAAGCAGATTCTGGAAGGGACTGAGAAGGTCATCACACTCAGAGCCAGCTCGAACCTCTAACACTGCGTGGGAGGTGCAGGTAACCAGCTGTGGTTATCCCTCAGTCAAGTAAGGATATCTGTTCTCCATTAAGTGCATCTCTTTCTACACTTCTTGTTTCTGCTGTCTTTTCCCTTCATTTTTCAGAAAAACCTATTCTGGGATTTAAAAAAATTTTTAAAAGCTCTAATCTCTTTTTTTCCCTAACTCAATGTACATGTAAATATTTTAATATGTATCTCAGAAAGATAAAGACTTAAAAAAAGACATAATATAATTACCACACCTGAAAAAAATGAACAGAGGAAAGATCTCAAAGGGTCTTAGAGAGTATATAAGCAATGACCTGTAGAGCTCTGAACCTGGAAGAAGCACGTAAAATGCTGGGAATATTATAAACTGTTATAGATTTTTTTGGAGGGCAATTTGGCAACAAATATAAAAAGTTTTAGTGCACACAGCCTACTGAAACAAGCATACAAAGACGTATATTTGTATAAGGGGGTGCATCACCATATTCTTTGTGATGGTAAAAAAAAAAAAGGGAAATAATGTAAATGCCATAAGTGGTACTTAGATTATGCTACACCCACACAATGCAATATTATACAGCTAATAAAATAATGAAGCAGATCGATACATAATCACATGGAAAGATATGCTGTTTTGTTAAAAAAAAAAGGTGTAAATTGTAGAGCAACTTGTATGGAATAATCCAACTTACATTTAAAAACAAAAGATGCACAAACTCTGAGAATGAGTGTGTAGGTGTTTGTGTTCATACATGTATGTTGAGTAGTATACTTATAATCTATTGAAAAAGATCTATCTGAAAAAAATAGAAATCAAACTATTAACAGTGGTTACTTGTCAAACTGGTCTGGGACTGTGTGAATGCAAGCTTAACATATTTTGGTGTTGTTTAAAATTTTGACAATAAATTACTTATTTGTGGCATACCCACACACATACACACACACCAAGAGTGTGGAATTGCAACAGACCAAAAAGTAAGTACTAAAGGAGCTAAGCCAGAAGCAATCAAGCTAATGCCTTCCTATTTACTTTTTCCCTCTTAATTTCCCCCATATGCCTGTTGGAAGCCCCGGCTGTCAAGTCACTGCCCCAGACCTGCTATAGTTCTCTTCAGGACCCCTCTCCTCTGCATCAGCCTCGTCAGTCCTGTCATAGGTCAGGAGGTCTGCAGGCACATCATGAATCTGGACGCTAGGTGCATGGTTCAGCATCTTCAAGTTTTCAAAGATTGTCTGGCGGATCTGGTCCAGGTACTGATTTGGGATTTGGAATAGAGAGTGAGGGATTCCCAGAGCACCCACACTTCTAGCTACCTTTCACCCATACCATCCTAGTTCTAATCCCTTTCTGAATCCTAGTTCAAGTACCCACCTGATAAATGTCCCTCCTCCTGACCCCAATTGCCTCTACTTGAACCCAGGCTGCCTCCTAGCTGATAAGAGTTATAGTGACAACTAAGAACTTTCCTCTCTTCTCTGGTTTCTCTGATTTCATCCTGGACCTCTCCTGGGCTCCCCCAACCCTTGTGTTCAGTTTCTCCAAGCTGCTGACCTGGCGTGAGTTCTGATTCTCGATGCGGGTGCTGACATCTGGATGGAGTGTGAAGTCCGGGGCAAAGTACTCGAAGTATTCTAAGCAGGGAAAGGGAGATCAGGAGAGAAGGTATGGCTTAGACAGAGACAGGCAGGTCCTGAGACTTCCCAACCTATCTCCTTCCCATCCAAACCCCCTGCAAAAGAGCTGTCCAATCTTTTCCCTGCTTAGGAGTTCAGTCTGCAGAGCTCCTAGAGTGTCAAATTTCCAACCTGTAATAATAATAAGAAAAAAATTCTGATCTGCCTTCAAACCAGGCTATTCAGGGGTCTTCTGAGAATGGCTTCCTGCTATGGGGTATCATGGGGTGGTCCTTACCACTATAGGGAAGCTCCTCACTAATGGCCTCTTCTACCAGCAGCGATGTTTCATATGTCCTGAAACCAAACAGCAGAGTGGGCTCAGCTGAGCAAGTGGGCTGAAGGGCCCACCTGGCCATCTCTCAGGGAGCCCCCAACTCACAGTGGACAAGGGGGAGGAAGAAAATCAGGGAGCATGCTCACCAGCAGCGGGCAACATTTCGGACAGTATAGCCACCACCACCTAGCACCAGAAGAGGGATATTGAAGCTCTTGACATATTCGACGCATTCCCTGTTAAAAGGAACCAGGGGAATAGCTGGAGGAAGTTCTTAAAAACTCAAAGTGTACATCTCTAGCTATTGCCTGGAAGGAGCACAAGGGAACTATTAAAGGTTCCATATCTTTTTTCTTTAATTTTTTTTTTTAACGTTTATTTATTTTTGAGACAGAGAGAGACAGAGCATGAACGGGGGAGGGTCAGAGAGAGAGGGAGACACAGAATCTGAAACAGGCTCCAGGCTCTGAGCTGTCAGCACAGAGCCCGACGCGGGGCTCGAACTCACGGACCACGAGATCATGACCTGAGCAGAAGTCGGACGCTTAACCGACTGAGCCACCCAGGTGCCCCTTTAATTTTTTTTTTTTAACATTTATTCATTTTTGAGAGACAGAGAGAGACAGAGCATGAGTGGCGGAGGGGCAGAGAGAGAGGAAGAATCCAAAGCAGGCTGCAGGCTCTGAGCCGTCAGCACAGAGCCCAACGCAGGGCTCAAACTCACGGACTGTGAGATCATGACCTAAGCCGAAGCAGGACACTTAACTGACTAAGCCACCCCAGTGCCCTGAAAAGGTTCCATATCTTGATCTAGGTAATGAAATTCATTGACTTATACTCTTGCGATATGTGTACTGTATTACATACATATTGTATCTCAATAAAAATTTAAAAAACAAAGTGCACTCCCACCTCCATCCTGCTCAACACCCACCCTGACACCCTACTTGTTAATCAACTATTCTCATTAATGCACCAATAAGTGCTGTCAGTTCTAGCCTCCAAAATAGAACTCCAATCATGTACGTCTCATTGGTCACCTTCTCCACCTAAACCCAGGCACTGCATCTGCTGCCTGGACGACACCAATGGCTTCCTAGCTGGTCTTCCCACCTCCACTCTTGTCCCCAACCCCCACCCCAATCCTTCCTGCATTCAGCAGTCAGAGCCGTCGCTTTCTCTTTTTATTTTTTCTATGTTTATTTATTTTTGAGAGAGACAGAGACAGAGTGCTAGTTGGGGAGGGTCAAAGAAAGAGGGAGACACAGAATCCAAAGCAGACTCCAGGCTCTGAGCTGTCAGCACAGAGCCTGACAGAGGGCTCGAACTCACGAACCGTGAGATCATGACCTGAGCCGAAGTCGGACGCTTAACCGACTGAGCCACCAGGCGCCCCAGAGCAGTCACTTTCAAACCTGAGTTGGATCATGTCACTTCCCTGTTTAAAATCTTCCAGCAGTTTCCCATCATATCTGAAATATAATCCAGACTCCTTACCATGAGGTAAGGGCTCTGTACAACCTTGCCACGGCTGCCTTCACAGGCCTCAAGCCAAACCGCCTCCAGCTTGCTCCCTGTGTTCTTGCCTCACTGTTGTGACTTCATCTCCTCTGCTACACCAGCTCTTCCCTGTCTCAGTGCCTCTGCATGGGCCTTTCTCACTGCATAGGAGTGACTCTCCCTATTCTTCCTATGGCCCATTTGCCACCTACCCCCACTTCGTGTATCAAGGCCCAAAGCCACTTGAAAACCTGGGGGCAGGGAAGGAAGGCAAATCTCACCCATGTCCTCGAATGCTGAGGTTGAAGCAGCCTAGACGATCACAGCCCAGAGAGTCAGCTCCACACTGCAAAAAGCAAAACCCCAGGCAGCTGCAGTGAGATAACCGATCAGAACGTCCCAGATGTCCTTCACTTCCTTTCCCTGACCAATACTGGGGCTCTCCTCCTCCCTGCTTTCTTCCACTAAGCCCAGGCAGAGCCCTCTTGAGGAGGCACTGACAGTATTACCTGGAGCACAATGCACGTGGGTTGGTAGAAGTCCACTACCTGGTTGATAACCGGCTGGAAAAGGTGCTTGTAACCTGGGAGAGGGCCAAAGATGGGCACCTGGCACCCCAAGGGGATGGGGAGACAGGGAACAAAAGGAAAAAGGGGGTTGAGAGAGCATGTAGCCCAGGAAAAGGGGCAACCCAAAGAACCAAATCACTGGTTCTGAACTTCTGAATGGGGTCCCAGACCCATTTGAGTGACTGATGAAAGCTAATGACCCTTTTCCCAAAAAAATGCACCTACACATAACATGTTGCATACAATTTCCGGGGGGTTCATGGTCCCTCTGAAGGCCATTCATCCTTAAGGACACCTGGCCCAATAGCAGACAATACCAGGCAGAAGAGGTTAATTCAAGGAGAGAAAGAAGAGGTCTAGCGTGCAGGGAAAAGACTTCAATACTTACTCTGGTCATCAATGCCATCCCGCAAGGGCACATTTAGACAGTAGTAGCGGCCACTCTCTGCTCCAACTTCATACATGTCACCTATAGGGAAGTGGAGAGTAGGGGGTGGGAGCCATCCACAGAGGGCACTCACAACCCAGCTGCTTCAACCCCAACCCGTACCCTGAGGGCCTCTCACTACATCTATGTCCCTCCACCACATACTCCCTAGAGCCACCCCACCTCTCGTGGCTTGCATTCATTCAAAAAATAATATTTGCAGGCCTACTATGAGCCAACCTGTGTACTAGGCGCTGGGGATCTAGTAGTAAAAAGAACTAAAAAATGAATGAAATCCCACCAAACTTATATTCTTGGCAGGTGGGCATGATGAGGAGGGACACAGTAAACAAAACAAAACACCGCAATAAATACAAATAGCAGTGAGTGCTCTAAGAGAAGCAAGCACGAGGATGTGACAGAGTAACGGGGAAGGAGGGATTACTTTTAACTGTGGTGGTCAGGAGAGACTTCTCTGAGGAGAGGCCACCTGAGCCGAGACCTGAAGGTTAAGCAGGAGGCCATCACAGTAAAGAGCTGAAGGAGCAAAGGGGACGGTCATCCCTATTCCCATACCTGTGCCAGGAAAGAAGTAGTTTCCATATTTGTGGAAGGAGACTGTCATGACCCGGTCAGTGAGGTAGAAGGCTTCCTGAACTCCATCACCGTGGTGGATGTCAATATCAATGTAGAGCACCCGAGGGTGGTACCTGGGATGACGGCCAAGCCAGGGTCTGAGGTAGAATGGAACTCCAGCAAGAAAACCATCCAACCCACTCCTCCCAAAACAAGGTCTGGAATTATGAAGAGTCTGCTTCAGCCCAAATCCACTGAAACCTAATGCCATCCCTATGGGCAACCCTGGGGCTCCAGCCTGGAGGCAGGGACAGGAGAGGGATGTGCAGAGAAGACTGAAATGTGAGCAGGCAGCAGGGAGTTTCCAGCAACACACAGAGGATGTAGTCTGAGCAAAGCATTATGAACTGTGGAGAAGCTAGTATGGGGGTGGAGGCCAGGGTCAGGGCCAGTGCCACCTGAGAGACCTCCTCACCCACAGGTCTCACAAGTCCCTCCAACTCCTCCCAGGCTACTTACTTGAGCAGCTCCAGGATGCCAATCACAATGTCATTGACATAGCAGAAGCCAGAGGCCTACAGTGAGACAGTGGTCTTACAAAGAGAGGAACGACTCCTCTACCCAGCTGCCCCCTACTGTCATCCTGACCACCTACCTAGGGCAGTCATTGTCTCCCCCATCATCTCCTCACTCACCTCAAATTTCTTGGCATGGTGCAGACCACCAGCCCAGTTAATGGCAATATCACAGATCTGAAAGACAAACACCCAACTCACAGTCCTCCTTGTCCATCCCCAAAGCTGGAAGCTCAGGCTCAGGGTTAAGGCCTTGAGTGAAAGGACCCATAGGAAAGGGAGAACAGGACTCAGGGCCATGGTCACCTTGTTGTTCAGCTGGGTTGCTCCTTGCAGAGATGCGCCTGTGTAACGGGAACAGAACTCAAAGAGCCCGGGAAACACTGGGCTGCAGGGAAGAGAAGCAAGTCAGAGCTCTTTATTTCCAACCAGGTCCTTCCTACACCTCTCCCCTAACTCCAAACCCCTCCAACCTCCATTCTTTAATAACCTTCTCCCCACACCCTATGCACCCAGGTTATGTGCAAATTTATTCAACAAATATTTTGGACCAAACCATGTACCAAGCCCTGTGCAAGTCACTGGATGGAAGTAAAAAAACATTTAACTCTGTCAGGGAGTTTGCATCCTGGCTGGGGAGAAAAGTAGGCAGCTTCTAGGTACTTAAGCAACACACCAAAAAGGAAATAAATTAAGAGAGAACATAAACTTTGTTATTCTTAAAAGATTCTTTTATGCATATCAGATTTTAACACAATGTTCAATAATATTCTTTAGAATCACACATTTTTAAGAAAAAACTGTATTCCCATATACAGTTTAAGGATAAGGATAACCCACAGAAAGTAATAAGGATAAACTATAGAAACTCTTTAACAAAGCGTGTGGTACCTAGTACTCCGGAAGTTGATGTTAATTATAATTATTACCTTCTTTTTTTTATAAAAAGGAGAGGCTTAAAACCAGATACAAAACATTATATATTATATGGCTCCATTTATATAACACTCTGGAAAAGGCAAAATATAGGGACAGACCTCAGATCAGTAGTTACCTGGAGCTAAGCTGGAAAGAAGAGACTGACTGTAAGAGTATAAGAGCCCTTTGTGGAATAATAGAAATAATCTATACTTTGATACACACTGTTAAAACTCTCAGAATTACAAGCCTAAAAAGGGTGAGTTTTAGGGGCACATGGGTGGCTCAGTCAGTTAAGCATCTGCCTCTTGATTTCTGCTCAGGTCATGATCTCACAATTCGGGAGACCAAGCCCCACATCAGGCTCTATGCTGACAGCATAGAGACTGCCTGGGATTCTCTCTATCTGCCCCTCCCCTATTCTACCCAAAATAAATAAATAAAAAATTTTTAAAAAGGGTTAATTTTACTGTATGCAAATTTACCTTTATAAACTTGACTTATAAAAAAGGAAAGGATTAAAAGACCCCTCCCTAGTTTTAGTTCTCAAAAAATAATCGTTCAGCTGATACATTTGACTACAAAAAAAAGAGGTGTAGGGAGTTTTATAATTTCTCAAAGGTTCTGGGAAGAATTAACAATTGATACCTAGAAAACTAAGCAAATGAAAAAACAATGTGATTATCGACTCCTGGAAAAACAAAAAGGTGTACAAATAGAAAAATTAAATCATACTATACTATCTGGCTGTCTAGTAAGTGAATTTTTCAAAGTTATAACAATGTAAACATAGAATACTTATTTAATAAAAATAGTGACATATTGTGAAGGTGGAAGGGAAGGGGAAGCCAGGGTGATGGTATGAGGAGACTAAATGCTCATTTCCCATACTAAGAGCTTAATAGAAAACACTTTAAGTTGTAAAGTGAAAAATAGCAATACAAGCACATTACAACAGGCAGTATAATATGGTAGCACGATTCAAGAGACAAATTCTGGAGCCAGATTACCTAGGTTCAAACTCTGACTCTTCAACACTTGGTAATGATCACATTGGACAAGCTGTTTAAAGTTTCTGGGCCTGAGGCACCTGGGTGGCTCAGTCCATTAAGTACCCAACTCTTGATTTGATTTCAGTTCAGGTTCATGATCTCACCTGTCTCCCTCAATCTCTGCCCCTCCCCCACGCATGTAGGCTCTGGCTCTTTCCTCTCTAAACTAATTAATTATTAATTAAATTTAAATAAATAAAGTTTCTGTGCCTAAGTGTCCTCATCTGTAAAAAGGAGACAATAGCAGACCCTGGTTCACAGAGATTGATGAGATTAAATGAGCTAATGCCTGTGAAGCATTTAGGATAGTACCTGACACAAAGAGGGCATTACTTAAGTATTAGAGATTATTAGGAACAGTAGTAGATTAATATCAGTGCTTTGAAATTCAAAGGTAAATATCAGAAGAAATAGCTAAGGACCTGAAAGTGGCTGCCACTGGGGAGAGGGATTTTATGGGTGGGAGGGATAGATCTGGGATTGTTTTGTTTTGTTTTTTTCCATTAAAAGCCTTGCAGTATAATTGGGTTTTTTATAGTACATTAATTTGAAAACCATCAAAATTAATTAACTAATTCTCAATTAATTAAAAGGGAAAAATCCCTGATTCTCATCTGAAATACACACATAGGTGTGACTGTAGCTTAAGTCTGACAGCACAACCGAGGCAGTGCAAAGGGCCCAGTGGTAGGTAGTATTCCCTAACTGCACAGAGAGCAGTTATAGAGCCCCAGCTGTGGCCTGAGGGTGACTACATTCTGACACCTGTAAAGTTAGCTCAGAACCAACAGCAGCAGCAATAAAAAAATACCAAGGAAGCTCCCAAGACAGCATGCGATCAAACACCAAAAGACGAGGGCAGTGTGTACAGGACAGAACTTTGTGCCTCGTGTGGTCAAGAAAGTCTTCATGGTATGAAACTTCATGGTGGTATGAAGACCAGGAAGGCCTTGGAGAGGTTGAAAGAGGAGCAAAGGGCATTCCAGAAAGGAATCCAATGCAAGCAGGGACATGACGGTAAGCCTGGGAAGGTGGTCAATGCCAGCCTAAGGACTTGGTTTCCATCTTCCAGCCCAGAGTGCTTCCACTGGCAACACCTTTCGGGGAACACTGAAGTGTTTGAAAACCTGGGCTTTGGAACTGAATCCTGCCACTTTCACTGACCAGTTTTGTGACTCAGGCTAGTTACGTAAATCTCCTCAAATTTTGGTATCCTTATGCCTAACTTAAAAGGACTATAACATCTCACTGTTGACGTGAGAATTAAGTGGATGTACCAGCAAACCTGAGCATAGCAGAGTAAGTACTCAATAAACAGTAGCTGTTGTAGGAAACTACAGATCAACAGCCTGGTTTCCTCAAGAAATAAATTCAAAGTAGAGAAGGAAACACTACAGATTAAAAGTCTTAAGAAATGTTATCAACCAAATACAATCAACTGCAAGAAAGAAAAGTTTAGGAGACAGTTGGAGAAATCTGAATACTGACTGCATATATGATGATATTGAGGAATTACTGCTAATTTTTTAGGAGTGATAATCACAATGTGTACGGGGGGGGGGTTGTTTTCTTTTGTTTTTAATTTTTAGAGTTAGGGAGAGACAGCAGGAGTTGAGGCAGAGAGAGAATCTTAAGCAGCCTCCATGCTCAGTGAGGAGCCCGGCATGGGGCTTGATCCCAAGACCCCGGGATCATGACCTGAGCTAATAACAAGAGTTGGACGCTCAACTGACTGAGCCACCCATACACTCAAGCATGTACAGTTCTTTTTTAAGAGTATCATTTGGAGATACACAATCAAGTATTTACATGTCATTTCAAAAATGTTAGGTTTGCTTTAAAATGATCTGCGATGCAGATGAAGTAAGATTGGTCATTTGTTTATAAATGTTGCAGGTGGTGATGGATATAGGGGAGTTTACAGTACTATTCTTTCGAAATGTTTGAAATTTTCCTAATAAAAAGTTTAAAAATAAATTGAGTAAATGGTAACTGTTATGACTATTACATTTTCATGAATATATACAAGAATGCAAGCAAGGATCATGGCTTATCTTTGTTATCCACTCCCTTCCCCAAAGGACCTAACTCTGAGTCTTCTTTGTATGAAAAGTTCAATGTAAACTTCTCTCAGGGTAAATCACTCTCTTACTTTTAAAACACTTTGATAATTTCTGTCTACTCTAGGGGTAAGAGCCTCAATTAATAATAGGGCTATTTACCATTTAAAGGTTCTAAGCATCTCTTTAGCCTTGATTCCGATCACTCTTTCCTTCATAAAATGTGGTTGACCTTTTTTCTGTTTCTCAAATGAGTGGCATACCACACTCGCACAAACCCTCAGCGCAGATTGTCCCTGATACCCAATGACATTCCTGCCTCACCTTGTGTCTTCCCAACCACCTTTCACCTAATTACTTCCTATTCTTTCTTCAGATCTCAGCTTAACCTCCGTTACTTCCCCTAGAAAGCCTCCACTGACAACCCCATACCCATGACAGGTAATTCTCCCAAGTATACACTCTCACAGTTGGCCATGTACCTCTCCTTCACAGGACTTAGCACAGGGCCTGGCCTAGAGCAAACAACCAATAAATATTTGTTGAAAAAAACCAAATGAGTAAATGATGATTCACTGACAAACAGGACCCCTTTCATATGTTCCCACTGCTGCCAGGAGACCTCATTCAAGCATTCTCCTTGAAATGGCTGGCATTAAAAATCCCAGGCCTCCCCTCACCAGTCATCGCCCACGTTGAAGGCATTAAGGCTCTTGGTGAAGCCTTGCATATTGGTGGGGCTGACTCTCTGCAAGAAGTCGATGTAGTCCTCAGAGTGAAAGCGGCACATGTCATGCTGGGAGGCCTGGTACGGCTTGAAGACCTCGGGATGGAAAACAAGGTGAATGGAGGCAAGGTCAGTCCTATTCATTGGGCTGAGACTGCCCACACTGACCCCAGCCCCGCGGAGTGTCCAAAACCACACACAGCAGTGGTCCTATCACTGCTGCAATCCTTGCTATTATATGAAACAAACATCAGTAAAGATGAGAGGCTCTGATTAGCCAGGTGGGGTACTATGATCAAACCTTCTAAAGACCAGTGGGCTTGCCTTCTTCCCACTTCCAGCCCAATCTTTCCCACCTTCTCAACCTTGAGCCCTGATCCACTGCACTTTTCCTTGGACCTCCTAGTTTTGATTCTTTCCATACTCATCTCCTCCCCTTGGCTCTGATGCCATCCTTTCTCTCCTTGGAGTTCTTAATTTTGGAGTTAAATAATACAGGATTTGTGACAACCTTCTAATTAAAAACCAAAGGGCCAAGGTGCTAAGCCAGAGATTTATTATCTTTTGAGGGGTTCACACAGTTCTTTAGAAACTAGGCTAGAACAAAAAGTTTCTCTCCCCAGAAAACGCACACAGGTACATACCAGCAAACAATTTCAAAGGATTCATAGAATCATGCACTAACATCACCTCAGTCTTTTCTATAACCATTTCACTTTTCTGTGCCTCAGCACAAACAGTGGGCAACACTTGTTCATACTGTTGTCCAATTCCCCTTGTGACCCAAGAGGGCTAAACTTAACTGCTATAATCGCCTATCACAACTATAAAATCCAAGCTTGGGATTATCTGTCCCCATGTGCATATCTGGGAGATGGGAGCAATTAAGTAGAACTGTGCGGGGGTATTCTAAGTTCATAAGGAAATACCCACGACATCTCTTCTCTTTCACACACACATAGGTATTTGCGCATAGGCCTGCGGAGTCCTCCCTGGAGCTCTAGCTCCTCAGAGGCACAGAGAGGTTGCGGAGAAGGGGTGGGAACCGGTGGGAACACTTCACATCCAGATACAGTGATCCAGCCCCCTCTCTCTTTCTTGAAGCCACAGCACTGCCCACACCCTAAGATGCTGAAAAGGAAAACATCTGCCTTTAAACCAGCCCCACTCCACCCTAACCATAGGCCAGAGGTTGGTCCACTTGAGGTCAAAGGTTAGCGATCTAAGATGAAGAAGTAACTCCCATTAAGTCGGTGG
The DNA here is from genome assembly GCF_023721935.1 of Panthera uncia. NCBI lineage: Eukaryota > Metazoa > Chordata > Mammalia > Carnivora > Felidae > Panthera > Panthera uncia. The sequence continues at coordinate 33,653,166 of NW_026057577.1, forward strand.
ATCCACCCACCAACACTACGCACAAGGTGGGTGTTCCTGACTCCAGAAATCCAGCCTCCGCCCCATCCCAAGGGTAGGTCTCACCCTGTGCTTTCAGTGCAGCCCACCTATCCTAGGGCCGCCCAGCTCGCCCCCACCCTCAAAACCCAACAGCGATGTTGGGACTCACGATCATCTTCTTATAGAGACCGTAGTGCAGGACCAGACTATGGGTCAATGCCAAGCGATGGGGCTTCATAGGGTGCCCTGCCCCTGGGGGTGGGAAAAGAGTTCGTCAGTACCCTTCGCTGGAGTTGTAGTACCCCCGCCTCATAACTTCCGCGTCCCGAAACCCCTCGCGTACCACCTTGTTCCCTCACCGTAGTGGAAGTTGCCCACGTCAGGGTCGTAGAAATAGGCCACGGTCTTGGCCATGGTGCCGGCGGGACCAGGCCCCGTGCCTCCGCCGCCCGCCCGGCTGCCTGCCCCACCCCCGCTCGTACGTGCTGCGCAAGCACGCAGCCTGCCTCTGCGGAACCGGGAAATCCAGGCCCCGCCTCCCGACCACGCCCCCTGCGGAGTTCCTCCCGTCGCTTGGCTCGCCCTTCTAGGTTCTGGAGCGTGAGCTTCTGGACTTTGCGGAGGACGCGTAGCATCGGTCCTAGGATGCTAGGGTCATTTCCTTCCGGGCGGGGGCCAAATCTTCGGGAAGCTGAGCCATTTCGTCCAGCCACCTGCCCCAAACGGGGCTCAGGCCGTGGTCACCAGTCTAGGAGACTCCGGAGAACCAGCCACGCTGTCCCTCTTGGGTGGAGAAAGCCAGCTTTCCCCGGCCCACTGGGAAGATTCCTGACTATCCACTCAGCTGAGGCATCTGAGGGCCGGAGCCGCGCCCGGCGTGCGGGATAGACCCGTGAAGAGCACTCTCGTCTGACTGCCTGTGCTCCCCGCCCGGACCCAGGCTCGGCGCCGCACACTCCCCCCGCGGAGGGGGGACGGCGCAGTCACGCGCGCACCACACTTGCGCTCACAAGCGCGCAAGGCTCTAGCTCTCCGCCCCGCACACCTGCGCTCCGCCCCCTGGTCCTGGGCTGGCGACTGGCGAAGGCATTTGGGAACCTAGGGAGGCTGCGGCAGCGCCCCCACCCCCATCTCCTTCCCCTTCCCACAGTCGGAGTTGTCCGAAGCCTGCCTCCGCTCCCAACCAGCCCGCATCCCTCTTCATCCTTCCCTCCCCCCGCCTGCCGCGGCACCGGTATCTGCAGCCGCAGCCCGGAGCCGGTGAGGCGGCGAAGGGGGGAGGGGGAGGAAGCAAGGGATGAGCGCCGGGAGGGCGTCGGGGGCCCTGAGCCGGACTAGGACGCCCCTGGAGCAGGAACCCGAGCTGGAGCCGGAGCCAGAACCAAACCACCGGTACCGAGTGGGCCAGGTGGCCTGGATGGGAGGAACCCAAAGGGGTGGCATTGTGCGGAATACCCGCAGGGGAGGGGGCTGCAGAGGCCTGGCTCAGGCCAGCGCGGAGGAGGTGCGGACGCTGACTCAGGCGCGATTCTTAAGCCGACCGCCTGAGAATTCCGTCCCATCTCGCTCTGCAGTGTCCTTGGGAGGGACGGAAGCGCAGGACAAGCTGGAAAGGGGAACGCTCTGGGCGTCGGGGAAGCAGGATCAGGGTCGCGGAAGAGGGCTTGCGCATCCGCCGTCTGGCACCCCGGCCCCGGACCAGCACCCCTGACACGGACAGCTCCTTGGTTGGGTAGGGGGGTGGGGCCGGACCTCCGAGGCTTGTCAGTTTCGGATCCTGAGGACCGAATTCCTATCCCTCCCCCAGTCCCTAGCTGCAGCCCCCTAACCCCAGGAGGCGCCCTGGCCCGCGCTCGCCCCCCAGGGCCTCATGTCGGAACCACAGCCTGACCTGGAACCGCCCCAACATGGGCTGTACATGCTCTTCCTGCTTGTGCTGGTCTTCTTCCTCATGGGCCTCGTAGGCTTCATGATCTGCCACGTGCTCAAGAAGAAGGGCTACCGCTGCCGCACGTCGAGGGGCTCGGAGCCTGACGATGCCCAGCTCCAGCCCCGTGAGTGAGGAGCCTAGAACCTGGCTCAGTCACCTTTCTCCCATACCCTTCACCCCACACCTCTTTCTGCCTACCTGGCCAAGAGACCCAGGCCAAACCCTTACCATGCCTTCAGGGAGGCTTAATGATGCTTTCTTGAGTCTGCAAGTGGGATGACACCATCCTGAAAGCAAGGCTAGAAAAGGCAGGATGGGTGGGAAGGGCTCACTGTTGGTAGTCTTGGGCTCCCACTTACCTTTCCCATCTTTACTGCCCTGACCCCTGAAATGCTAACATGCAGCATGATGGCAAACAAAAGGATAGATCTTGGGCAATAAGCCACAGAAGCCACCAGGTAATGTCCACGCAAAGCTGACTCATTTCCTGCTTCCTTGCCAACCTCTCATGCTTCAGCTGAGGACGATGACATGAATGAGGACACAGTAGAGAGGATTGTTCGCTGCATCATCCAAAATGAAGGTGGGTGTAGTCTGGCCCTTTGCTCTCCCTGCCCCGCAACCCACCCCCCCACCCAGTCCCCAGTCAATTTTCTCTTGCCCTGACCTCCACCTCCACTGACTCCCTCTTTTCCTTCTCCTCTCAGCCAATGCTGAGGCCTTGAAGGAGATGCTGGGGGACAGTGAAGGAGAAGGGACAGTGCAGCTGTCCAGGTGAGCTGGAAACAAGGGCCAGCATGACTTAGCTTGCCTTGGAGAGTACCCTCTCCTCCAGCACAATCCTTTCTTCGCATGTTTGGGGTGGGGGGAACGCAAAGGTGGCTAACCTATAGGAAGAAAGAAGTTTTGTAGGAATCTGAGTTCCTTCAAATTATACTTCCATCTGGATGTCATCAAGCCTAACCTTTATCCCTTGTGCCACTCTTTTGGGTTAAACATTGCCCGCTTTCAGCAAACAACCCTGGGAGGGAGAACACATGATCACTAACGTCTTAATATTGCGTTTATTAGATAAATACAATAGTGTTGGGGCCTGGGGAAGGTGAGGCATCTGATGTTTTAAGAAGCAAAAAGGACAGGAGCAAATGGAACAGGAAAGGAAATGGTAATGTCACTCCTGCTCCCCTCTTCCCTATTGTCCAGCGTGGATGCTACCTCCAGCCTGCAGGACGGAACCCCCTCCCATCATCACACAGTGCATCTGGGGTCTGCTGCCCCTTGCATCCACTGTAGCCGCAACAAGAGGCCCCCACTTGTCCGTCAGGGACGCTCCAAGGAAGGAAAGAGCCGCCCCCGGCCTGGGGAGACCACTGTGTTCTCTGTGGGCAGGTGGGGATAGAAAGCCCCAGGGAAAGGGAGTTTGAGGTGGGAGCCCCAATGATCAGGCACCTCATTCCAAAGGTGGTCCCCAGCTCTGTTCTCCTAGACTGTGAACTACAGCAGGAGTCAGGCTACACAGTATGCCCCACCATCTGGGGGAGGTCTCCCCTGCCCTAGGCCAGAAGGAAGTGGCCATGAAACCCAGGATGTCCCTGGCTAAAGGGAAGCTGAGCAGCCTCTGAGTTATGGTCCTAAGCCCCAGTGTTCTCTCCCTTCCCAGGTTCCGGGTGACACACATAGAGAAGCGCTATGGACTACATGAGCATCGTGATGGCTCTCCCACAGACAGGAGCTGGGGGTCTGGTGGAGGGCAGGACATAGGGGGTAGTCAGGGGTCTGGGGGAGGGCATCCCAGGGCAGGGACACCTGCCATTGAGAGCCTGCCCCCTGAGAGGCCACAGCCCCTGGCCCTCGCCAGTCCCTTGGTGCAGAATGGAGGACTCAGGGACAGTAGCTTAGTCCCTTGTACACTTGAGGGCAACCCTAGAGCCTCTGCAGAGTCAGTTCTAGGGGCTGGAGGGAAGGGCCCAAGCCCAGGACTGGCCAGTCGAGAGGCAATTGGACAGCCAAGCAAACTGGACACCACAGATCACCAGGTAGGAAGACATGGGCAGGGCTATGGTGGGCTCAGCTCTTATTGCCTCCTACCCTGGATTGAAGGGGAGGTGGCCCTGATATGACCCACATCCTGTTCTCCCATTGTTGACCACTTCTCTCTCACAGGTGTCTGCACCACGAGGAGCAGGGGGTGTGTGAGGTGAGTCTGCCTGGGCCCCAAGTCAGATAATCTCATCCTCCCACTCTCTACTTAAACTACCTAAGCCCATTGGCTCTCTGCACTCCCAGGGTTGGCCTTTGCTACACATTCTTTGGTTTAGTGGTGGGGAGTGGGCATGTGCCCCAGGAGGTAGGGAAGGTCCTGTAGCCCCTGGGTAAAAGCTGAGACACAGCTTGAATAGGAAGCAACACTGTTACCCTTCCTCTCCTCCAAGCCTCCTTCTTCACTGTACTGATGGACTACCAGCTGGCAGGGCCGGGGGTGGGTGGGCATGAAGGCCCTCCTCTCCACTGGACAGCACTGCCCTCAGCTGAGGAACCAGCTCTACTTCCACCTGGAGTTGCATGGTCTCAGTCTGGGGGACCTCAGGAGAAGTCTCCCCACCCCCATCCCTCAGTCTCTTTCACTTCCCCTGCCTGCCAACAGGCTGCCTGACCCCTTCCCCATCACCTCGCTCCATTTGCTAGAGCGTGGCAGCTGGGAGCAGGCCCCTGCCCTTGGTGGGCCCCTAAAGCAATAGCACCATAGGCCCCCTGCCCTCTTGGCACAAGAGGCCCAGGCCCTGGCTTGGGCTTAGTGCCCTTTATTCACTGTCAATAAATCCGCTCAGACCATTACAGCTGTTTTGCATACTGGCTCCAGCTCCTTTTGACAGGCTTGCCCCTGTTCCAGCCCCCAAACCCAGTGGCCATGGCATCTGGAGTGGGGTGGGTCACAGAGCCAGGGTGGAGACACAGATGGGCTGGAGCCACTCAAGACTTTGGAGAATTGGTTCCAGCCCCAGAGATTTCTAGATATTTAACCCACTTAGAGATGGGGTGGTGGCAGAAGAAAAAGGGGGAGTTCCAGCCCTAGAAATAACAGGAGGACAATCGGGGGGGGAGTGAGTTCCAACCCCAGAAAGGGGGAGAAGAAAAGTTTCTATTCCTGGAGGTGAGAGTAGAGATGGGGGAGACTCCAGCTTTTGGCTTGGTCACTTCAGATCATTGAGGGGGTGGTCTCTGACATCGTGGAAATAGGGACAGCAGCATCACTGGGGGACAGCAGTCCCCTGGCTTCAGGTGAGAGGATCTGGGTGGCCAGGATCCGGGGCTTTAGCTGGTGGGGGAGGTGGTGGACGCATCTGTAGGGAACACACAGTCAGTGCTCCAGAAGCGTCCGTTGGGGATATCCCTGTCCATTTCCTCAAACCCCTAGACAAAACAGGACAAGTTGGAATGACACAATCTCCTCCAGGGGAGGGGCCCTTACCGGCCTGAGTCGAGGTGCCATCATGTCCAGGGGTCCAGGACATTCCAGGTCTTGGTCTGCAAACAAGAACCACAAGTCAGTCTTCAGGCTTTATTTTGTTCACTGCTGCATCTCCAGCATTTACGACAGTGGTACTCTCTAAGTATTTGTTGCATTAATGAATAGTCACTAATCTGAGCCATAAAATACATCATTACATCCATCCTCAACACTTATTTGGCACCTGCTGTATAATCAGCCCTGTGCAAGGTACCAGAGAGGGGAAGATGGAATTCACAGCACTCCCACTCCCAATGGCCATGCCAGGAACCTAAGAGTGAAAAACCAACAAACAAAATGAATAAGTGCTAAACCATTCCAAGTGAACTACAGGTATAGGAGGTACAGAATATGCTCACAGGGATCTCTGGAATCAAGGAGGGAAGCTCCATGAAGAAAATAGAAGTGCCAGAAGGTTTTAGAAAAGGTAGACATTCCAAGAAAGAAAATGATGATACACACTAAGACGTTTGTAGGATTCAAGAACATTAGAGGCAGAGAATGCATACTGGGAAAACACTGGGAGAAGCTGGCTAATTTGTCAAATAATAATCATGAGAAAACAGCTACTAAGTGCATGAGTGTTATGTGCCAGGCACAATGCTAGGCCCATCTTTCTAACTCTCACAAGAACTCAGTGAAGTAGGGACCTTTCTCCTCACTCTGTAAAGGCCCAGGCAGGTTACACATCACTCCTGAAACCACACATTGGCAAGTCACAGGCAAAGTCTGAACAATGCACCTGCCTTCAAAGCCCAAGTTCTTCTCCCCATCATGCTTCTGTGAGCCTGAGGGAGGAGGTTCCTGAGGGCAGGCAGAGGAGTCAAGTATAACCTTGCTCCTTCTTCCTGTCTCTTCCACTCCCAGGGCCTCCAATGCCCTCTACTCACCCACAGGCAGCACAGGTGCAGGGGCTCCATCCAAGGCACAGGTGGGCACAGGAGGTGAGAAGCTGGGAGGAGAAGGGGATGGCAGCATCTGGGAAGAAGGAGCACACAGAGTTATTCCTGGCATATGGGAAAATTTCATTAACTTTTTCTCTCACCTTGTCTTCAATGCCTGTCCCATCACTTCTCAATTTGGAGAGCCACCAAATGCTTATATCCAGGTAGGGGCTTAGCTGATAATACACTTCAATAACCAATATGTACTGACACTTAACTATATCCCAGACATTCTGCTGACACTTCATATACACTAATTAATTCATTCCTCACCTCCATCCCATGAAGTAGGGATTTTTATGTTTTCTTTGTTAGAGGTGAGACTCAGATTAAGCTATCTATCCAAAAGCATGGAGCCAGTTAGTGGTCAAGTCCCAACTAGAACTGGTCTCCTGACTACCACGCCAAGGCTTTTCCTTGTAACAACAGGTACCATATATTAAAGAACCTCCTGTGGGTCACTGTGCTAGGGGCTTTACCTCCATTATCTCTAATCATGACAAGTGGGCTGCTGACACAGGTATTATTACCCTGTTTTACATGTAAAGACAAAAGCACAGAGGTTATATCACTGCCCAAGGTAATGCAGTAGGAATGAACTCAGATGTACCTAGCACTGAAGTAAGACTATCAAACTCTAATGAAGACAGTTTGGGTTTCCTTCTTCTCTACCCAGCCAAACTCCTTTGGGAGACCCAAGCCACTATAGGAGGTAAACCCGGAGAAGGGAGGGGGCATTAAGATGAATATGGGGCCTCACTGGAGTGGGAGGGTCAACCCAGAGGTGTCTGGGGATCCAGGGAGAAGAAAGCCTCACCTGTTCAGGGTCTGAGAGTTCATGGGGCCCTGGGGGGCCAAGAAGCTCCTCCACTAGCAGGGAGGGGAAGACCCCAACATGGCCCCCAAATTCTCCCCTCCAGAAGCCGTCATCCACTCCATCCTGGGCCCTGGGCAGCAGGCGGATAAGTGCCCCCTCGGGGAAGCTCAGCTCCTCTGCACTCTGTCCCGTGTAGCTGTATAGGGCACGGGCCAGGAAAGCTGCAGAAGCCCAGGAGAGATGCTGAGGGGAGTTGATGGAAGGTAGTGCCCCCAGGACTATGATATCCCAGGGCCACAAACACTCGCTCCCCAGACCCAGAATTTCCCATTCTCACCTGTGGGCTCTGCCCCTGAGGGGTTGTCGCTGTCATGGCCACTCTCAGGGAAGGAGAGGTCCGGGAAGTTGAGATACCGCTCAGGGACAAAGCCTACCTCGCCGTGCTGGTTTCGAGCCTGTTCACCCAGCAATGTGAACAGATAGCAGACTTGCCTCAGCAGCCCATAGCCCTAGCCCTCCTCCTTAGGCTTCTAGTTTTGTCTGGCTGGATCCTTGCAAGCCATAGAGAAGACCTTCCCACTGTACCCTCCCCACCTGCCCACAACCAGGATCTGGATCTAAGGTCCATACCCACCTTGACCCATTCATCAGCATCTCCCTCTTCTATGACCTCCAGCCACTCGCCCTCTGTGATGGTCAGCTCATCCTCACGCCCTGCCTGTGCCCCACAAGGAAGGATTCAGGACTTGGCTGTCTCCCATCCCCACCTGTCGGAGGTCACCACCCCCATGCCCACCTGATACCTGATAGCCAAACACCACATGTGCAGGGCAGGGAAGGGGCCTAGTGGCCAAGGCTGTGGGGACAGGCTCCTCAAAGAGCTCCCCGGTCTCCTCACATTCCTCAAAGTCCGAGAGCTCAGCATCCTCAGCCTGGAGGGGGCAGACAACAGACATCATAGGGGGGCCCCACACTCTCAAGCACCCATTTCATCTCCCACTCCTCCACTCTATTCTTAAAGAACACTGGCAGATCATTCCCCAAGGTGGCACCCCCCCGATCTGTTCACCATGTTATCAAAAGCAAAATCAACACAAGCAGGGTAACACCAACCACCACAGAATTAGTCCTGAGTGCTTAATCTGTGCCAGGTACAACACCAAACATCTTATGTATATCACCTCATTTTATCTCCATAATGACCCAGTGATATTTTGCGTAACTGAAAACCTCGTTTTACTTGGGAGGAAACTGAGGCTCAGAAAGGTTAGGTCACTTTCTAAGATCACACAGCTAATAAGTAGAGTGGCTGGTATTCGAACCACTTATAATCTGTACTTAGAGCTTAGTTCATAACCACAATCCTATACAAGTAAAATCTTAGATTGTGATTAACTTGTTCTGTGAGTGTTCTGCAAGAAGAGCAAATATTTCTAATATATTTTAACTTGATAAATGAGCAATGTCTTGCGATATGAGTATTATGTGATGCTGAATGTCACATGATCACAACTGAGCCAATGGTTCTTGAAATTCACTTTGATATACAAGTGTTTTGGATTACAAGCACGTTTCTGGAACGAATTATGCTCGCAAACCAAGGTTTTACTGTACTCATGACAAAAGTTCACTGACACTCTATGCTACAAACTATGCAAAAAATTATACTTATTTCATTCATGCCTCACGACAACCTCTTTGACTTAAGTACTGTCATGATCCCCATTTTACAGGGTCTTCCCTCCACTGCGGAGTTCTACCCTTTACCTTCCTGGGTGTGTATGGGTACGGAGCGAAGGGTGCTCACCGTAGGAGACAGGTCCCTCTGGGACAGTCGGGCCTCACTGAGCCGTCGCTCCTGCTCCACCTCATCCTGGGCCTGGGTCATGGCTGGTTTCAGCCAGCGCTGCACATCTAGGCCAGCTCCTTGTAGCAGGGCCAGCCGAGCAGCCCCCTTCACCTGGCTCACCTGGCATTAGGATGAGAGATCAATCAAGGCTATGGCTGGGCCTGCCTTTGGGAGGTGGGTGGAGCCTCCCCAAGTTTGTCCACCTTCTACCTCCTGCCACCCACTCCCCACCATCCAGAGACAGTGGAGGAGAGTGTTGTGTAAGGGGGTGGGATCTCAGTGGCCCTAGCCACAGGGCTACATCTCACCTGTGCCCGCCGGATGCTCTCCCTCACTTCCTGCAGCCGCTGTTCTATGCCTGGAGCCTCCCGCTCTGGAGCCTGCTGTCGCCTCTGCTCCAGCCGCTGCAGCACCTGGTTGGGAAGGCAGAGGACAGGGGTGGGTAGAAATACTACGGGAGACAACTTACTATGGACATGGCACTTTGCTACTTGCTTCACATGTATTATGTCATTTAATTTTCCCTATGAGGTGGCTACTATTATTAACCCCACTCTAATAATAAGGAAACTGAGGTCCAGAGAGGTTGGTTAAGTCACTCCCTCACTCTGGGTTACATAACTAGGAAACAAGAGAGCAGGATTTGAACCCAGGTGGGTCTAACTCCAAAACCAGTGCTCTTAACTACTGTGCCACACTGTTGGCTTAATATACCTTTCCCTCCCCTCCTGCCTGCAGCCCTATGACATTCCCATTGATTCCAGGGTTCCCATCTCTCAGCTCTTCCTGCCCACCCATGATACCTACACCCCCCCCCCACCTCACCCGATGCCCATGGTTCTGGATCTTGTAGTCTCGGGCAGCTCGGCTCGTCCAGCGCTGAACCTCTTTCTCCAGGCTACTGTCCCCAGCCATGCCTCCTGCGTCCCCCTCCAGTTCCAAGGCACACACCTGCATGAACAATGAACACAGGTACTGTGAGGAGGACCTGATATTGCTCCTTCACTACAGTCTCCTCCTTTTTTCTTCTTTCTGTCCTGACCTCCAGGGACAAAGAGGTGAGGGCACACACCTATGTATATAGACACAGGTGTGCCTTCCTGTGGACACAGAGACACAGAGAGTCCCCAAAATGGGATCTGGGTTGAGGGATAGAGATAGAACGATGAGGATAGTGCAGTCAAGGACCGGAAAGGTGGAATAAAATATGTTTATTTGTGTCCTGGTGGGAAGGAGGTGAACTAGAGTTCTGAAGCCACATAACAGTCACCTAGTCATTATCAGGACAAGGATGATGAGGGAGGAGGCCTAAACCACAGTCCCCTTTACATGTGGTTTGGTTCCAATGAACAGTGGTCTCACCTGATCAGTCCCTGCAGGCTGAAACTCCTGAGGTGGTGTGGGGGAAAATACTCCAGGCTCCTGAAGAAAAAGCTTCAAATCTTGCTCCCAGCTTACCTGGGGGGTTGTAAAAGGTCAAAGTAGGCACTCACTGGTTACCTCTCTAAGCCTGTCCCCAGCCCCTCTTGGAAGAAAGAAGGCAGATAATGCAGTGGGTGGTCTGTACTGAAAGAGCAGGGTAAAGAGGATCTCTGGGGAGGTCTTAAAGGGCACAGCCCTCACCTGGGAGGTTGCCTGTGCTCCATGGCGGGCATGCTCCAGGGCCATCTCTGCAGCTTCCAGCTCAGTGCGGCTTAGCAGGGTCAGGGGGTCCCTCAAGTGTTCCAAGAGCTCGCTGACCAGGGCCTAGAGAGAACCCTGAGATAATGACACTACCCTTCCCCCAGCATCTACTGCAAAGTAGGCTCTCTGCCCAGGTTTAGATTGGTACGGGCATGAGGAATTGGAAAGAGGGAAGGAATGAGACATTATTACTGCTTCTAATAATAGGCCCTCACGTATGCATAGACCTTAACAGTTTAAAAAGCATTTTCACATCTATTCTCTCCTCTGAGCCCCATTAGTCTATAAAGTAGGCAGAGCAGAAGTTATCCCTGATGAGGGGTTCAGAGGGGTTAAGTGTTCTGCACAATGTCATGCAGTCAGCTAGAACTAGAACCAGAACCAGAGGATCTATCTTCTACCCACTCAAAGCAGGCTAGGTCCCTAGCACCACCTAGTCTGGTAGTGGTGGGAAGAAAGGACAGGCCCTCCCACACACTGCCACCCTCTTCTGAGAGGCAGGGGTATCTGGGCTGGGACTGGCCTTGAGCAGGGCTGGCAATTCCTCCTGGTAGTAGTGGTCAAGGTGGGCATTGGTGGCCACCAGGTTAAGCAGGTACTCGTTGCGGGCTGCTCTCAGCTGCTGGGAGTACTGGGCTGATTGGGCAGACAACTGGGAAGAGAAAATATATGTCAACAGGGACCGCTAGACCCTTGGGGTCCTTCCAAGGCCAATCCATATCCAGAATGGATTCTCACATTATTGAGTGCTTACTATACACCTGGTGCTATACTAAAACTTTTGTACACTCACAACTCGTGCTCAAGATGCACCGGTGGTGTCTGGGTTCATTTAAAATAAAATCCCAACTGCTCCTTACTGTGGTTTACCAGGTTTCACGTGAGCTGGTCCTGCGACCTCTCTGACCTGTTTGCACAGTACTTGTCCCCTTGCTCACAGTACTCCAGCCACACTAGTCTTCTTTTGGTTCCTCAAGCCCACAAAGCTATTGCCATCTCAAAGCCCCTGAATTCACCATTTCCTCTCCTTGGAATGTTCCACCCCTAGATCTTTGCATGGCTGGCTCCTTCTTGACAAGCCATGTATTCAGAGAAGCTTTCTCTCTAAATTACACCCTGTTACCCTTTATCATAGCACCTTGTTTTGTTTTCACTTAATCTGATTATTTGTTTATTTACTATCTGTCTGGCATTCACCAGACTCTGAAAGCAGGAACTCCATAGAATCCTCAATAAATGCACAGTAAAGGAATAAAAAAGAAATGCACTATTTCCGTGTTACAGATGAAGAAAATGAGATTCAGAGAGATTAGGTTAACCAAGGTCAAGGACTGAAGGTGTAGGGAAGCCTGGATTCGTCCCAGTCTCTCAGATTTATGCCCTTGGTTTCCAAACCACGAGACTACTCTGCCCACCTCCTTCCTGCCCTCCCTCATATCCACATCCCCCAAACCTTGGTGCTGAGTTTCTGGAGACTGGTTCGAGTGTGGAAGAGCCCATGGTCACTTCGGTTCAGTCTGTGCAGGCAAGGAAGAGGAGTCGAGTTTAGGCCTGGCTGTCATGCCTTGGATCCCCTCCTCCTGCCAGGCTTCCCAACTCCACACGACCCCACCTAGCCTGGACATCAGCCGCCTTCTCCTGTGCCAAGGCCCACACACGTTCCCGCTGCCCATACAGCTTCCGACTTCGGCTCAGCTCCCGGACAGACTGCAGCACCTCAGCTTGTGCCCTCTGGAGGTTCTCTGCTCCCTAGGGGCATGGACACACAGAGTCCTGACCTGGATCACCCCAGCCCTGAGCCAGCCCTTCCTTCATCCCATCCACATAGACATACCTTCCTAAGCACCTGCTCCTTGGCACTCCGCCCTGTGCCCCCTGCCAGGTCACGGTATCGGTCAGATGCCTGGAGCCGGGCTTGGCCCCCAGCCATGGTGGCATCCAGCAGGCAGCGCCAGGCACCAAACACCATCCTGCCTCTCCCCATAGAAGGTCTGTGTTGAGGAGGAGAGCACTCCAAAGCTTCATGAGACCCCCCCCAACCCCAACACCATAAGAGACAGAGTGCTTTCCCATCCCCCTTGTCTGGGAGCCTATCAATCGATCAGCCCATTAGCTCAGCCACAAGGATCACTCATGCCCTCTGCCCGCACCCACAGTGTCCTTGCTGGGTCAGCTCCTCTCTGGCTGCTGTGTCAGCTCTACCTACAGCTCACGTGCCCTCCCCCCTCACTGACTCTTTATTCCCATAGATTCCTGAGACTGAGCTCCTCATCTCTTCTAGGTCTCCTGACCTCCCTACCTCCATGGGACCCACCTGCTGTCCATCTCCCCACTCCGGTGCCCTTCCCTCTTCAGGAATGGCCCAGCCAGTTTCTGAAGTGCCTGGTGGGAAAGTCATCATAGACCCAGTTACCTCTCAAAGATTCTCACCAACTGGGAAAATATGGGATCAGAGTATACTAACGCCATTCATCAGATGCATATTATGTGCTACTTACTTTGCTAAGTGCTTTACATGCATTAACCTATCCCATCCTTACAACAACCCCACGTGAAGGTACAATTATTATTTCCATTGTACAGAGAAAGATGTCAAGGCCAAGAAAGGCTAAGTACCTTGTCCAAGATCACACAGCCAACAAGTAGCACAAGAAAGATTTGACACCCCTCTCTTTAGGCCTTTGCTCTTGACCAGAACAGAAGAATGTGTGGAGAGACAATGCTGGTGGTTTAAAGGAGGCTAGAACAAAAGACAAAGTCCAGAGAAAGGAGTTCCATACCTGCCCATACTCCCGTTCAATGGCTGCCCTCTGCTTGCTGTAGGACCTGTGGAGATAAATGGAGCAGAGTGGTGTTACAGTTTAGTCCTGTTCTCCCACCCTCAATCCTCTCCTCAGCCTGGGCAGGAGGAAGAGGGGAGCCAGGCCTAGAGTGTGAGTATACCAGGAGCAAATGAGACTGAAGAGAGAGTCCTTGAGATCACCTCAGGCAGCTGCAACCCAGAACAACCTCACCTCATTGCTCAGAGCCTCAGCAGGATCCTCCCCACCCCTGGAGAACCATCAGTTAGGCTCAGACGTGAGGACTGATGGGGGCCTGAATACATTGTCCTCCAGCCTTCCAACAGGTCTGGAAGAGGGAGGTAAGATTCTGCTCTAAGCTTGATTGTGTGGTGGAGGGAGTGGTATGGGGTCAAGGGGTTTCAGGGAGGGTACGTGCGTGTTTCTGTGTGTTGGGGTGGGAAGAAGGATAAGTCCTATCTGGTATCTGGAGAGGGAGGCCGAAAGTGAGGGCCAGTAATGGGCAGGGTGGAGAACTCTTCACCCTCTGCCTCCCCTCCCCGGCCCAGATCCGACGGATGTAGGTTTGAGGAGAGGCGGGGCGCGCAACGGCGGAGGTGGGGGGGTACGTGGAGGGGATCAGAAGCTACCTGATGTCCTCCAGTAAATCTGCCTCCCTCTGCTGCCGGGTCTGAAGGATGCTCAGCTGCTCCAGGAAGCGAAGCTTCACCTCCTGAGCCGGCTTCACCTGTGAGGGTAAGAAGAGGATGAAGACCCCCAGCGCCTGAGACCTGGAAAAAACACTCCGCGCAGGGAGCGGTGAGGGGGCGGGACCGGGGAGGGGCTGGGCTGTTTCCTGGGTTACTTCTGGGTTAGGCCCTGAACCCTTACAACTCCTTGTCCCCCACTGCGGTTCCGGAGCCCCTTAACTCCCACCATTCCGCCAGCCCACCAGGAGTCCCCATTCCCAGGCCAAGCTCACTTTTCGGGGCGGCGGCTGCATCTCCGATCCGGCCAAGGCGAGCGACTCGACTCCGGAACTCGAGGAAGCCCCGCCCCCGCCAAAGCCCCGCCCCGGACCTGGCTCAGCTCCGCCCCCGTCCCGCCCACGCCTCGTCCGACTTCGCGCAGGGCTGCGAAGCGCGAAGGTGCCGAGAAGAAACCGGATCAGCTTCTGTTACTACTGCTAAAACTCCGGAAAGGGTCGGAGCCGCCGAGTGGACGCCGCGTCTGCTGCGCGGTAGGGAAACTCTAAGTTTCTGAGTCAAGACGCCTGGGTTCTGTTTCTAGTAGAGCCACTGACTAAGCTCTTAATTATTTCTAATCATTCATTTACATATGCAGATCTCCGGTGATGGCGCGAAGGGTGACCTGTGGCAAGGAGGAACTCAGTTTGTGACCAGGGAAACTGAGTCACTGGATGCCTGAGCAAAGATGATTTTGACAAGGGAAACAGGACTGTTCTCAGACCTTTCCCAAATTCCCAGAGAACTGGAAAAGCCAGCGTGAATGGTGAGAAAATTGCCTGGAGCCAGGAAGAAACCAGTCCCAGAGGAAAACAGGTGTGTCTGGGGCCAATGGAAGCTAAATGGTACTTGTGAGTGGATATAAGCCGGGAGATGGGTGTGGGGCCTTGCGTCCCAGAAGGCCCCTCTCACCGTTAGGGCCTACTTCTCAGGTTCTGCACTGCAGTCCTGTGGCCCCAAATTCACATTTCCAACAGACCACTGATACCAGCACTTGTATATCTAATAGATACCTCAAACCTTTAAAACTGCTCCTTCTCCCTGACCCTTCCCAAGTTATCTTCCCCAGATAAAATACCAAAGGGCACCTCTTTCCATCCAGTTAGGAAAGTCTGAAACCCAGAGTCAGTGTGCCCTTTTCTCATACCCCCACATTCCATCCGTTAGCAAGTTCTATAGGTTCTATTTCTAAAAGATCTCTTATTAATCACCTTCCTTCAATTCCCAAAACCACCAACCTAGTCCAAGCCCCCATAATCAGTTTTCTGTCTAATATCTGGTCTTTCACTCTCTCCCCACCCCAAACTCCCTCCATAACCCATTGTTCACAAAATAGCCAGTGATTTATCTTTTTTTAAAAAAGAAAATGAGATCCTATCACTCTCTTCCTTAAAACTTCTCAGTTGCTTTAGAATAAAATCCAAACACCCTAGCATGGCCTGCAAGGCTGTGCATTATTGGGCCCCTGCCAATCTTTCCCCTTTCGGCCCATACACTTCTCTGGCTCCCCACTCACTGTGCTTCAGCAACTCCAGCCTCCTTGCTGTTTCCCCAGCAGGCCAAGTCTCTTCCCATTGCAAAGCCTTCATGCCTGCTGCTTTCCCTCTCCTTCTGGAGTGCTCCTTCTTCCAGTACTCCACATGTCTGGCTTCTTTATTTTTTGTTTATTAAAAAATTTTTTTTTTAAGTTTTTTTATTTATTTTGAGAGAGAGAGAGAGAACAGGGGAGGGGCGGAGAAAGAGGGAGAGAAAATATCCCAAACAGACTCTGCGCAGTCAGAGCAGAGCCCTATGTGGGGCTTGAACTCACCAACTGTGAGATTGTGACCTGAGCCAAAGTCAAGAGTTGGACACTTAACCAACTGAGCCACCCAGGCATCTCTTTATTTTTTAAGTTTTTTAATTATTTAAGCAATCTCTACACCCAACATGGGGCTCACACTCATGACCCTGAGATCAAGAGTTGCATGCTTTTTTGACTGAGCCAGCCAGGTGCCACCAAATCAAGTCCCATTAGTTTTTTTTTGTTTGTTTGTTTTGTTCTTTAAGTACACTCTATGCCCAGCATGGGTTTGAACTCAAAACCCTGAGATTAATCTGAAGTACTCTACTGACTGAGCCAGTCAGGCACCCCTATCTGGCTTCTTTTAAGTTTCAGCTCATCACAGAGGCCTTCCCCATCCTCCCAGCGTAAGGGCCATCTCCACAAACACATCACTTTAGGTTTAATTTCTTCACATCACTGAATTAGTTTGTGTATTTAATGTTTTCTATTCCTCTACACTGGAAGCTCCATAAAAGCAGGACCCATCTGTTCTGTTCACACTGAATACCTAACACCCAGTTAGGTGCTCAATACATATTTGTTGAATGAATGAATGAATGAATGAAGCAACAGTAGCCTTTGGTTCCAAGGCTGTTTTATTCCATTGTTCCACTGTTCCATTGTTTTATTAACAATGACACATCTTTTTTGGCTCCTCTTTACCCCAACTGTCAACCCCAATCAATCTCCCGACACTAGGTCTTCAATGTAGTTCCCAAATGTAGGAGGTGGGGTAGGATAGACTTGGAAATCATTCAGCTCTCTGGCTTCCAAATCCTTTTTTTTATTTAATGCAGTAAAACCATTCTTTTCAAACCCAAAATGTCTCACAGGACACCTACATATCAAATATATAAGGAGGAGTTGTCCTTGATGAGGAAAAATATGTGGGGCTTACTGCTCTAAGAAACAGTTTGATGTTCACTGTTCTCCTTATTTCAGTGACATCATGGTACATATAATGAGTGGAGGTTCAGTGAGGGCCACATTCTGACCCTCTCTGGGCAGGAGAGTCCAGAGCCCTGAGTCCTGTGGTCTTTCCATAGCACCGCACTGGATTTTAGAGTCTTTCCATCCAGAGCAGAGGAGGCTCCCAGCAGTGTCTGCCATGGTGAGAACTTGGGTCTTCTGGTTACCTACCCCTTCAGACTTCTGGTCTTAGGGTCATGTGAGGGGCTGGCTGGAGGGTGAACTAGAAGAAGAGGAAGGTTGGGTGGGGAAGCCAGGCGTCTGTGTCAGAAGGCCATTGGGGCTCGGGGACTGAGGGCTGGAGGGCTGGGAGGGGCTTCCTAGGCCTATGGTGGTTTCTCCCTTCCTCAGGATGAGGCTGTTAAGTTCCTGGAGCAGCTGTTCCTCCAGGGACCCACGTGCCTGGGAGCTGCTCTTTGAAAGGGGGCCTGGAGGGAGCTCTGGTGGCCTTTCCTCTGGGCCTGGGGCACCTGCCTTGGGGAAAAAGGGTTGATCAAAGGACCTCTGGCTGGTGAGGGGAGTCTCAGGGTTGGCTGTCTGAGCTCTCATGGTGGAGAAGGAGGTAGAGGTGTCCTTGGTCAGTTCAGGGAAGGCTCCCACTTCCTCATACACTGGCTCCTCATAGACAGGCTCCTCCAGTTCCTCTTGCTCCTCCACAGACCCCTGGGTTGACTTCATTGGCTGGATGGGAATGAGGTGGCATGAAGCAGGCACAGAGTTAGAATTACTACATTATTAATCACTAACATTTATTGAGCTCTTCTTCTGGGCCAGATGCTCCAAAATACTTTGCATGTATGATACCAAAATAACTCTGTACAACAGGTTACACTGCAGGTGAGTGAACTGAGGCACAGAGGGATTAAGTAAGTTGCCCAAGATCACACAGTGAGTAAATGGAAGAACTAGGGCTTCAGCCCAGGTCTAACTCCAAAATGCATTCACTTAACCACTTTCCTTCTCTTTCTCAGATCTTATGACCACTTCCCTTTTCCTTGTCACATCCTACCGTCCTTTATTTTTCTGATTCCTTCTGGTCCCTCACTATACACTGTCCGTCTCCTTCTCTGTCTCTCTGTCTGTTTGCCTGTCTCTCTCTCTCTCTCATACACACACACACACACACACACACACTGATGGCCTACATCAGAACAAATAGAGAGGGTACACCGGTTCAGGCAGCACAGAGGAACACACAGCTGATGGGCACACAGCTGAGACAGGCACAGTACTCACAAAGAACATGGACAGGGTCCTCCGGTTGTGAAGTCGCCGCTGGGCACAGGTGGGATGGGGGTGAGGAGAGGGAGAGACACAGAGACACAGTGAGGCCTGGCAACAGGAGGCAAGGGTGGGGAGTGGGGACACAAAGAAGGCGGGGGGGGCACTAGGATGACAGGCACACCACTCCCCTCCTGCAGTGTGGCAAGGACACAGGCAGGGATCAGGAGGGCACTGGAGCAGGCTGGGGGGACCTCACCAAGGTCTGATTTGCAGAGAGGAGGGTGGCCCCACTGTCATCCCCTCTGATGGGCAGCAAAGGCATGGTGCCAAACTTCTGACGGGCAAGGTCAGAGGAGGAATGGCGTCGTAAGACCACTGGCTGCTGGTCATCGTGCTGGAGGGAGTTGAAGAATTGGCACAATGGGTATGGGTGGTACTGAAGGCTAGAGCTGGGACCTCCGACCTAGCCCTTAGCTTTCTCCTTCCCCTCACCTGGGCTTTGAGGATGCTGGTGGTCCAATCCCACATCTCATCCTCATCACTGCAGGACAGGTAGCTGGGGGTGATCAGAGGGAAATGAGCTGGAGAGGAGGGATTGTAGCTCTAGGGATGGAGGATAGAAAACATAGGGAGGGGTTGGACAGGGTGCAGGGCTAGGCTAGAGAAGAGCCAGGCTGGGAGGGACTCACAGGTGCATCTTCTCCAGTATCAATGTGAAGCCCCACCTAGGAGGCAAAGGAGAACAGAGACGGGTGTTTAGAAAGGCCAGAAAGGTGATGGCAGGAAGGCCCTAGAAATGTGGGCTGGGGAAGGACACTCACGGTGTTGGAGGCTTTAACTTCTTTCGGATGCCCAGGTAGACCTTGGAACCTTCCAAAGGCCACTCTCGTTCTGGTTTAGAGCTCTGAGAACAAGAAGGCAGTCAGTGAGGTCAAAAGGTGAGAGAAGGATCACAGTCATTTGAGTCAAGAAGTCATGGAAACACTGGGGTTATGCAATCACAGGGTCACAGAGGTCAAAGGACCAGGGCAGCAATGAGATTGATAAGCACATGATTTGTGGAGTGAGAGGCTTGATGTAGTCACAGCTCCTCCCACAGGGCTGCCAGCCTCCCTCACCTTCTTTTCCTTGAGCAGCAGCAAGCAACGACCACGCAGCAGAAAGAACCTCTCCTGGAAGCGGTTTCCCAGTAAGCGGGGTGGCTCCTCCCTACATCGCAACAGACCCACCCTTGGGCTCTCGCGGCGGATACCTGGGCACAAACGGGCAATGCTGGGTGGAAGGTCCTGGGGGAGAGGCCTGGGGATGGGGATGCTGGACTGAAGAGGGAGGTTCACCTGTGAAGAGGCAGCCGGCCTGGGCCAGGGAGACTTTTCTCAAGAGCAAGGAGGCTGAGCAGGGCTCTGGGAGCTGGCACCATTGAAGGGCCTGCTCTAGGACCCTTTCCTTGGGGTGCAGGGGCCGCTCTAAGGAAGGGGTAAAGTGGGAGTGAAAATCAACCAGAATATCCATCCACAGCCTGGAGCCCCCAACTCCTTTCCCACCAGTCACATTCATTTATCCAATCCGCCGCCCAGCCACTGGTATTTATTTTAGCACTGACTCTGTGCCAGGCACTGTGCTGGCCCTGGGGATACAGTGATGAGCACGAAACACAAAGCCCACAGCAGAGTGAGGGAGCAGACCTTAAGTCTGCCTTAAGTCAACCAAAGAATTGCAGACAATTAGTGCTTTGAAAGAAACAATAAGAAGCCGAGAGAGAGGAGGGTAGCCAGTGGGACAGGGTAATGCCCAGGAAAGGCCATTCAAATTTTTAAATGTTTTTTAACATTTACTTATTTTTTTTCAGAGACACATAGAGACAGAGCGTGAGTGGGGTAGGGGCAGAGAGGGAGACACAGAATCTGAAGCAGGTTCCAGGCTCCAAGCTGTCAGCACAGAGCCCGACGAGGGGCTCGAACTCATGAACCATGAGATCATGACTTGAGCCGACGTCAGACACTTAACTGGCAAGGCCTTTCAAAAGGGGACATTTGAGGATGAGACTGAGGCCAGAAGGGGTGGGAAGAACAAGCCATGCTAAGATCAGGGGAAGAAAATTGCAGGCATGACAAAATGCAGGAATAAAGGCCCTGAGTCAAGAAAGATGTGTTTGAAGAACAGCTAGCATGGCTGAAGCCCAGAGAATGAGTTATGTGAGATGAAGTCCAAGAAATAAGCAAGGTCCAGACGCTCAGGGATTGTGGGCCATAATAAGGAATTTGAATTTTATTTTAAGTCCAGTGGAAAGCCATCGGAAGGTAATGGCATGACGTGATTTACGCTTGCAATGCGTGTTGACTGCTGGAAAATGGATCATCGGGAGGCAAGAAGGGAACACTAGCCAGCTATTCCCTTTCTGGGGCTTTACATTTTAGTGGTTAATGTTGGGAGAAGAAAGATAGCAGTGACTTCATCTTGGGTGGTGGTAATGGTGGAGATGGAGAGAAGTGGCAGATTGTAATAGAATCAGCAAGACTAGGTGGTTGGGTTAGGTGTGAAGTTGAAGGAAAGAGAAGACTCCCAGCCTTGATAACTGAGTTAAGGAAAACTGGGAAATAGCTGGGGCTTTTTGTTAGGTGAAGGGGTCTGGAAACTGAGTTGAGTCTTGCACGTTTTAAGTTAGAGATGCTTATGAGACGTACAAGTGGAGGTGTGCAGTAGACAGTTGAATATGTGAGTCTGGAGCTCAGAGGAAAGATCTGGGCCAGAAATAAAAATTTGGGTGTCAGCTTTTTAATGGCACTTAAAGCCACTGGAATGGATGAGGCATCCAAGGAAGAATGTAGATAGAGAAAGGAAAAGGGTCCAGGTTGAATACTGGGTTCCTCCAACATTTGGAATCTAGGCAAAGGAGGAAGAAAAGCCTTCTTTGATGCAGAAGGGAAACCTAGGGTTTGTGGGGTCCACAAAAGCCAAGAGAGAAGAGAGTATTGAGAAAGAGGGAGTGGTCAACAGTGTAGAATGTCCCCTCACATGCACGAGGACAATGTCCACTATATTTGGTAAAAGAAGGCACTGGTGACTTTGATCTCCCCCCATCACGTGTGCATCCACACACACATGGTCATGCTCACCAAGTTCCCCGTGCTCACGAATTTCAAACGTCACCCATAAGTCCATCCCAGCATCTGTCCCCCGCATCTCCAATACCTGGTTAGTCAGCTCCTCAGCAGTCAGTGTCGGAGACACCTGGGGTCATGGCAAGAGCAGGGGACCCATGCTGGTCAGTTCACTGACCCTGCTTCCCCCAATCCTCCCATCTCCCCACCTGTCCCCTTAGGACTGACCTTCAGGGTAACACAGTTGTCTGGGAGCTGCTGTTCTATATAAACCTCCATGATGAGGTCTCCAGCCTGGGACAGCTGAGGGGACGGGTAAAGTATTCAGGAGGACACAAGAGAATCCAAAATATCAAGGTCAGAGGACTCCTTATGTTGCCTTATAAGCACTTTCCCCCACAAAAGTCGCCTCCTACCCCTCATTCCCAATGTGGCTCAGGCCCTTATAAGGGAGAACCCCAGGAGTGGCAGAACCACATCTTCAGGCTGCATGGGTATTTCCCAAGGCAGAACAACATATGGAAAGACAAGTTTAGAGTCAGACTCTCTGGGTTACATCTCTGGCACTCGCTACAGTATGACTTTGAATAAGTGATCCTCAAGGCCTTCTTTTTCATAACTATTTTTTTTAATGTCTATTTATTTTGAGAGAGACAGAGCAGGGGAGGGGCAGAGAGAGAAAGAATCCCAAGCAGGCTCTGCGCCATCAATGCAGAGCTCAACGCGGGGCTGAAACTCACTAACAGCCAGCTCATGACCTGAGCTGAAACTGAGTCAGATGCTCAACCAACTGAGCCACCCAGGTGCCCCGCTCTGTTTCTTTATTTGAAAAAATAGGACTGTACACCTCATGGAGTTGTGTGATGTTAAAGTGAGATCATAGGGTTTAGAATATAAGTCCTCTGCTGTTTGTTACCCTATTTATTACTATTATTCTCAGCACTTGGTCTAACTTAGCTAACTCTTCCTTGGATCTTTTTTTTTACATGCAGAACTGAAGTACTCGCCACCATTGTGTAATGAAGAATCCTCATGGTGGAATAAGTGGAGTAAATCCTAAACCAAACCCCTCTCCCCAAAGCACTCCCCTCCTTGGTTTCCCCCTTTCTCTGAAAGCTGACGGCCAATGTCCAGCAGCAGAAGGCCACCCTCCTGTCTTGATATCCCCTCCTGGCCCACTCAGGAGTCTAAGGTCAGGACAAGTTACCTGTACATCCTTCCAGGTGGTGATAAGACTGACTTCCAAGTCAATCTGAGCTACCTGGTCAGAGTCAATCTGTGGAAGAGTCAAAAAGAAGTGTGTATTGTGGAGGTGGGTGTTGGTGCTAGGAAATGAGGGAAGAAGGGAGAGATGTACAAGACCAGAGGGTCTATATGAGAGCATTAGAGGCCAGAAGAGCTAAGAACTAATGGGGCATGGGCATTTGGAGTGACGTTATGGGATAGAGGGGCCCAGGGCTCTGGAAGGTGATTCCCGACGCAGAGGGCTTTCAGAGGTCTGGGCTGGGGTCCTGTTGGGGAGAGCAAGATCTAGAATCCAGGAAGAGGGACTATAGTCAGGGGTTGAGAGAACTTACATTAAAGACAGAGATGTAGCCATCGATGAGTTCCTGCAGCACCCGCACCTCATGTTCCCCCCGCCCATCTGTCTGGAACACACTAGGTGCAAACAGCAGGGCCAGGTTCCGCGTGCACATTTGGTTTATAGCAGCACACTTTTGCACCCTGCAGAAGGGCGTGACATGGGTCACAAAGGATGCAGCTTGTGCTCACCTGTTGGTCAATGCATCCATTCATTCAGCAAACACTTATTGAGTTCCTACAGTATGCCAGGCCCTGGGCTAAGCATTTGGGATACAGCTGTAAGACACAATACTGGCCTCAAGGAGCTCCCAGTCTAGGGGAGAGACAGATAAGGATGGGTGATTATAAATATTGTAGGAGGCAGCACACTTTTATGTAAAGGGACAGACAGTAAATATTTTAGGCTTGTAGGCCATACGTTCCCTGTTGCAATTCCTCAGTTCTACTGTTGTAGTATGAGAAGAGTTATAGACAATATAAAAGTGAATGGGTGTGGCTTTACACTTCATGGACAAAACTTCATTTAGAAATACAGGCAACAGGTTGGATTCAGCTCATGGGCCATAGTTGGCCCATCCCTGTGATATAGAGTAATCAGTACAATACAGCCAGTGTTCACCTTAGAATTGTTTAAAGTCCTGTCTCCCCAAGAGACTGGTCAAGATAGATCTGCAACTTACTCTTCTTTGTGTCTCCTACATCTAACCCTTTGTCTGTCATAGAATAATAAAACTATTGATTGCTTACCGTTTTTGAATTCCTACTACATACATGCCAGGTGCTATAGTTAGGATTTTGGAAGGATTATTTCCTTCAACTCTCATGACCTAGGAGGTGGATACTATTTGTTACACCATCTTCCTTTTACAAACGAGGAAACTGAGGCTCAGAGAGTACAATTAACACCCAAGGTGACACACTAGAATGGTGGAAGACTAGAGTAAAGCTTAGGTCTGCCTGACCTCAAAGTCCACACTCTGAACCTTTGTGCTCTGACGCTTTCACTTAGCAATTGTTTACAGGATGAATGAATGAATGAATGTGGGGGGCAGGTAGACAGAGCTGATAAAGGGTCAGTGAGGAGCCTGCGGGGGTCCTGGCCATACTGACCGATAGAGATGCCCAATGAGGGTAGCCAGCGTGCGGCGGTTAACCTGTGGCAGGCAGCCAATCACTTCTTTGTACTTCTCCAGGCGCTGATTCTTCTGTGGTAGCTCTGGGATGGAAAGGGGAAGGGGTGGAGATGATCTGGGAAGGGAGCGCGGAGGGATTTTTGAAGAAACAAACCTAGGGTGGATGTGCCTCTGCCCCCTTCCCACCTTGACCTAAGCTGAGTCCTTGAGTGATCCTGAGGGGTGGGGAGGAAGTACTGGGGAGGATGGCTGCCCAATCCCACAAAACAGCCTCAGGGATTCAAGGGTGTGTGTGTGTGGGGGGGGGGGTGGAGTTCCTGGTTGTCCCTTGGCTATCTGTGAAGAGTTTTTAGGGACCTTGGGAGTACCAGCAGCCTCCCTCCAGCGGGGCAACAACCGTGCACAGGTCACAGGGTCATCGAGCTCTCGAAAGAAGCGTTTGAGTGTATCGGTGACATCCTCCACGAAGTGCTCCCCTGGCCGGAGCTTCACTGACCGGGCATCCCGCCGGAACTCAGCAAGGAGCCGAAGGCTACGGGCGCGGGCACCCCCTTTCCGGTATATGCCCTCCAGCTGGAGCCCTGAGAACAGCCAGCATCTCTGCTCACCACTGCCCAAAGACCCACCCACCCACCTGGTATCCAGTATCTGTGACCTACCCCCACCACCCCCCCTGACATGCTGTAGGGCTATTGGGGTAAATGGGCCAGAAAAGAGGAAGTCTGCCTCCATGGTCTTGACTCTCAAGACCCTGCTCAAGTACTCCTGCTCAGAAGGTCCTTCCCTAACCATGATATTACACAGAGTCCCCATCACTCACTATTTTGGTTTTGAAATAGCACTTTCAAATCATATTACAGTCAATCCTCACTATTCAGATTCAATATTGTGAATTTATCTACTTGCTAAAATTTATTTGAAACTCCCAAACCAGTACTTGTGGCACTTTCCCAGTCATTTGTGAACATGCGCAGAGCAGAGACGAATTTGAGTTGCCTATTGGACACATTCCCAGCTAAGCTCTCATATGGTAAACAAGTGTAGTCTTCATGGTATATATAGAACCACATTTTTTCATTCTTGTGCTTTTTTTCTTTGGGTAGTTTCACTATTTGAAATGGCCCCCAAGTGAAGTGCTAAAGTGCTGTCTAGTATTCCTAAGTACAAGAAGGCTGTGATGTGCCTTATGGAGAAAATATGTGTGTCAGATAAGCTTTCCTTATGCATGAGTTACAGTGCTGCTGGCTGTGAATTCAAAGTTAACAGATCACAAATACATATTAAAGCAAGTATCTTTAAACAGAAACACACTTAAAACAAAGTTACATATTGATGGATCAGTTGATGAGAATGTGACCAGAGCTTCCCAGGAACCCAACCCTGTATTTCCACTGGGGCAACAATTTAGTATTCATTCATTCAATGTTTGCAATAACTTCATAGAACAACACTACCATGAATAATGAGAACTGACTGTATTTTTCTTACTTATTACCCAGTTCTCCCACTAGTCTCTGAGCATCATAGAACTTTCCCTTTTCACCACTATATGTCCAGTGTCTGGCACACGGGAGCAGCTCAGTAAACATCTGCTGAATGAAGAGCGGCAGTCCAGGAACTGTGGAAGAGTGGGTATGGGCACCCATGCTCTTTCTCCAGGACTTTCACTGGACTGCTGACTTAATCCCTCCTTTGAACATGAGGAAGACTGAGAACAGGATGGGATCTAGTGAGCAGGCAAAGTCAGTGCATGAGGCTACTACCAAAGTGTGGAGAATGTCATTAGCCACTCACTATCCACTGTCAATGTTGTAAGCACAACTATTTGTAGTTAATGGATGTGCCTTTCCCCCCTTTATTGCCTTCCTTAGTTTTCCATGAAGTTTCCTTCTCAAGAGTCCTGCCTTCTAGGGGCACCTGGGTGGCTCAGTCAGTTAAGTGTCCGACCTTGCCTCAGGTCATGATCTCATGGTTCATGGGTTCGAGCCCAAATTGGGCTCTGTGCTGACAGCTCAGAGCCTGGAGCCTGCTTCAGATTCTGTCTCTCTCCATCTCTGCCCCTCCCCCACTCATGTTCTGTCTCTCTCATCAAAAATAAATAAACGTTAAAAAAAATTAAAAAAAAAAAGGGTCCTGCCTTCTAAAGGGGGTTCATCAAGGAGCTAGATTCTACTTGGTGCCTCCTTGGGCTGGAGAATAAAGCAGAGGCCAAAAAGTCACAGAGAATTCTGGGAGCCACTTGCACAGCTGAGCCTTTATGCCTGGAAAAACTCCCACACAGAATAAATCTGCTCAGACCTTCAAGGATTTTGCTGCACAGCTTGGCTCTTGCCTTACAGCTGCCCCCTCTTTGTTCTTTATGGCTCTCCATCTCCAGTCACATTTCAGTGCTGCTCTGCTCCCCTTTCACGCCCACGGCCCACTAACAGCTACCTTGGAACACTTACTACCTGCCAGATGCTGTGCTAAATGCTTTACATATGTTCTCTTACTATCACAACTATCCTAGAAAACGAGGACTGTTAGTAGCCCCATTCTACCAATGGGGGAACTGAGGCTCAGAAAGGTAAAGAAGCTTGCCAAGGATCATACAGCAGGTTGTTGTTAGGCTGCAATCTCTGGAGGCAAAGCTTCTGTAGGCAGATCACAACTTCTGGCTGTTCCTATGTCCCCCATCCCCTACTGGCTCAGTATTGGCCAGTACCCACTCACCATGCTGGGTGACAAAACTGATGCAGGCATCCACGATGATAGGGATGTCACCCCGGCTCATCTGCTGCTCTTGCAGCCCTGTGCCGCCCCCGCCAGCAGCCCCCTCAATGGCCGCGGTCCATGCTGAGAAATCCAGCCGGCCCTCCCCCTGCAGATACAGGGTCCTGAGACCCAAGAGGCCTGAGTCAGAGCCAGCTCCTGAGGGTCCTTTAAACTAAGAGGCCCAGGATCACAAGGCCCAGTCTTCCAAGAGCCACCAGCAGGGGGCAGCAAAATTCAACCCAGACAGAGCCCCTGAACTAGGCAATGGAATTTGAGGAAGTGGGTAGTGGTCCAGCAGACCAGGGCGGAGGGTGGAGCGGGGCGGGCTCTAGAAAGAGGGATCCAGGGTCAAGGATAAGGGCAACACTTACCTTCCTGTTTCCACCAGGACCAAATGCTCCTTCTTGTCTGGGGTGTCAGCTGCTGAAACCACACCTGGGAGAAGAACCATGAGACAGTATCATGACTGTCTTCATCATAGTGACTAATATTTACTAAGTATTTAAGGTATGTAGGTGCCAGACTAGGAACCCTACAAACAATGCTGTATTAAATCCTGTAAGTTACATACTATTATCCCCATTTTACAGGTGACATATTAATGCTCAGAGAGGTTAAGCTGCTTGTCTCATTACTTGTTATAAAATGGCAAAGCTGAGCTGGAACTCAGGTCTCTTGTCTCCAAAGCCCTCTGATATTATCCCATACTGTTCTCTTTGAGGAAGTGAGAATACCCAGTCCCCTCTCCCAGTCTCCAACCAGCAAATGACTCCAAATAACAGTAACAGTAACATTTATAACATGTAACATTTATTAAACACCTATAAGATAGGTCCTACCAGGCTCTGTGATAAGTGTTTTACATGCATTGCCTTATTTGAAACTACAACTGTTTCATTGTGCCCACTGTAAAGAGGAGGAAACTAAGGCACAGAAAGGTTAAGCAACCTGTCCAAGATCACACAGCTAGAAAGTGACAGAGGTGGAGGTCTGTATCTGGGCAGTCTGACTCCAAAGTTTGTGCCTGAATACACTATGTTCTGCTGTTTCCCCTAGGGATCCCCAAATAGATGAAGGTCCACTGTCCCTTACCCCATGGCCACCTTTCATCCCTGTCCCCACCCCTGCTCACTGATTTCCTGTAGCCGCCGCAGATGCACCATGTCCTCAGGGGCTGGAGAGCCAGGGCCCGGTGCTGGACACAGGAAGAGGTGGTCACCACGAAGAAGTCCAAACCCTGACAGCCAGAGGCCAGGGGCCAGGGCTGAATGGGTGGGAGAGCGTAGCCACAGGCGGCCCAGCCGCAGCAGCCCAGGGCCCAACAGCTGGTGACAGCTCAGCGGGGAGAACCACTGTGAGTCAAGAGGAAGACATGGGGAACAAGGAGGATGGGGAAAGAGATAACAGGTGGAGAGAAGAGTGAGAAGGATAGGGAAAGACATGAAGAGAGAGCAGAAGAAAGACCGGAATGAAAAGCGATGGGGAGAGAACAAAAGAAAGACACAAGAACACAGGAGATGGATGGAGAAAGACAGGAAAGAAATTCAGTTCAATTTAATTTGCTCCAGCCAATACAGAGAAGATATTCTGTGTGGCAGCCTTATGCCCTTAAATGTAAGGGTAAGGGATGTAAGGGATGTAAGGGTAAGAAAGAATGGGCAGCCAAAATGCTCTAACTGAAGAGTCACGATGCCCTGGGAAATCCCACCACCCTAAGGGGTCAGGGGAGGATTTGTGAAGAAATAAATGTTGGAGATGGTCTGCAAAATGGTGCTTCTCCAGCTACCTGTGGTGATGAAACAGGAGTTCTTTTCTTTTTTTTTTTTTTGTTCAAAATTCCAATCTGTTACTAATAGTACTTTTGTAAAAAACAATAAAAATGAACTACTAGGAAAGTAAACTGAAAAAAGAAATACACAATATAAGCCCTCCCTTTTAAAAAGTAGATTCTACATATAAAATCACTCTGTGACATTCCAATGAATGTTTGAGCATTTCCCACAGAGAAGTGTCACATCCTGCAGGGCCGACCTGGTGAGGCCAGGAGGAGGCCCTTGGACTTTGGTAATGGGAAGTCACTAACCACCCCTGAAGAGTAGCAGCTCATAAGTCTGGCAGAGGAGGGCAGCCATCAGGGGTTAAGGAGGAAGGGCATGCTTGCTAGGGCACACGACTATTCTGAGGGGTTGTCAGGAGGGCACCAGGGTGATAAGAAGCCGAAGGTGGAGCAGGACTGAGGGAAAAAACGGTTAAGGACGGGAGCGATTGGAGCAATGGGCATCATCATCACCATTACTATTTCAACACCCACAGATGGAGGGCCTGCTGTGTGCCAAGCAGCGCGGGTCTCACATGTCACTTAATCCTCAACGCCAAGGGGAGCATCTTTTAGAGCCACTCTATCTGTATGGAAAAGCTCACAAGGCTGAGAGTTGGAGGACTCAGATCCCAGGATATCTGACTTTAGGGCCTGAGCTTTTTTTTAAATATTCATTTATTTTTGAAAGAGCACAAGTTGGGGAGGGGCAGAGAGAGGGAGACAGAGGGTCCAAAGGGGGCTCTGCACTGACAGCAGCGAGCTCAATGTGAGACTCAAACTCATGAATGGAGAGAGATCATGACCCGAGACAAAGTCAATGCTCAACTGACAGAGCCACCCAGGAACCCCTAGGGCCCGAACTTTTAATTGCAGGGAGAGGGTGCAGGACAGAGAGACCAGCTTGCCTGGGAATGGAGACGCTGGGTCTCATAAAGGCAGCCTCACCTGTGCACTGGGAGAACTTGGGGAAGGGGGAAGTGGGAGTTAGAGGCAGCCTTTCCTTGGGAAGAAGGCCTGCACAATGAAGTTCAAGCCATGAGCTTTGGAGACAAAGGCCTGTTTTCAATCCTGGGCTCTGCTGCCTCCTAGCTCTGTGACCTTGATCAAATGACTTCATAACCTGTGTAACTCTGTTTCCCTGTATGTGAAATACTGATAATCCTTTCCTCTCAGGGTTGTTGTGAAAGTTAAATGAGCTATTGAGTGGGCAGTGCCTAACACTGGTCCTAGCACAGCTGTTAATGAAGGTGGATGTGGTAGGGGTGGCTGTAGGAACAGGAGAGGGCATGATGGGGACAGCTGGGGACAGGGAAACCATGGGCTGTTAGGGAGGAGGTCTCAGATGGCTCACCTTGCCCACAGCACTGGTCCAGGCCTCCAGACTGTCAGCTCCATCTGTGCCAAAATGCTGGATCCTCCCCCCAGTGAGGATGAGCTCAAAGGAAAAGGGGAATCTAGAAAGAAAGTGAGGTTAAGAAGGAGAATGGGGACCAAGAGGGGCTGGCAGGCTCAGGATCACAAAGGGCAAAGGGGGAGTGCAGGGAGCATGGGGTGTGGTTACCTGTCGAGGGGTGTGGTTACCTGTCAAGGTCACTTGGGTCAGTGGGTGGGGGACTCACACCCAGACATACAACATCTTGGGGCTGGATGAGGCTGAGGGGTTCAGGGCTGCTTTCTGACACAAACATTTCCAGAGCTGCTCTCAGCACGCACCACATTCGGGGGGGAGCTAAGGGGGAGGCTGATGGTCAGCAGGCAGAAGATGTCTGTCCCTACCGTCATAATTCCCATTTCCCATATTTATTCTTTCTATGCCAAACCCTCTGCCTGTGTATGATCTCACGTAATCTTTACAACAACACTATGAGGTGGGTATCATCTTCAGTCCTCTTTGCAGGTAGGGAAACTGAGGCCCAGAGTTTGAGTAGTGTGCCCAAGTCACATTAGTAGGAAGTAGCAGAGCTGGGATTTGGCCTAGGCAGTCTGACTTCACAGCACACGCTCTCATCTATCACCCAGTGCTGCCCCCAGGCATGGTCCCTCTCTTACTCCCAGCACCTAGCCCACTCCAGGGTGTGGCCCTACTTGCCCTTCCCACCCCTCTGGGGTACACCTTGCTCATCCCAGTTTCTGCCCCATCTCCCCCCACCCTCGGCTCGCCTCTCACCATCCCGCCCCCTGCGAGGAGGTGGGGGTCCAGCTTTGTTGCTGATGGGACCACAGTACAGGAAGCTGCTGTAAGTGGCAGGTACCACCACCTCATTGTACACGCCAGGGGAAGGGTCTGCAAGGGGAAGGAGAAGTGGTCAGTTCAGTGCAGTGCAATGGGATGGCCTGAGTCATCAGGAAAAGGATCAGACTGAGGAAGACAGTGGGACCCAACTCCACTGGCAGCATGGCCAAGTCAAGCCCAGTGGGGCTGGACCCCTTACTACCCAGATTAGTAAAGATGGTAGTAGGAAGCAAGACACCAGCCCTTGCCCACTGCCTCTCCCAACCAGCCATCCATTCACCCAGTCAGCCCAGGGTGGAAACCTCTAAGCATGGGCCATCCTATAAGTGTCACAGCCCCTCTGGCCTGACCCCTGGAGAGAAGCATCATTAGATGCCTGTTTCTTTGATCAGACTTCCCCAGGGACATGAGATCTCCTTTATGGGTTGACCTTGTCAGGGGTTCACCAGCACTAACACCTCAAACATCCAGATCCATTCCAGGCAGTGGCTGCCATTGATCATTTCATGACTTCAGGATATAGGACCCAGAGGATCTAGAAGGTTGGGAAACTACCCAAACTGGGCCATTGTGATGGGATGAGTAAAAGGGTACATGGGGCTCCCTGGAACAATCAAGGCACGGGTCAGGGTTGAGAATTCTTAGGGGATGAGAAAGGAGGTCCTTCTGGGGATTACCTGGGAGCAGGAGACCAGAGAAGCTGCCATCAGGTGCTGAGGGGGACCAGGACTCCTCGCCCTCAGAGGCCTCAACACAGAGGAGCTGGGTCATGTTCTTCAGCAGGTTGGGTCCTGTCACAGCTGCACACAGTGCCTACAGAAGGGGAAGGGCCTCTATCAGCCCCAAGACCCAACCTGACAGTGTGGGGACAGTCCTCCAGTCATCAGAAACAGCCCCAACCCCACGCCAAGTCTAGGCATTTCAACTCAGAGACTGCCCTCCTCCATCAGCCCCAACCTGTCCCTCCTACCTGGAGAAGCTGGCCATGATCTAGATACTGAGGGTGGGGCTTCCGGAAGAGACCCAGTCGGTACTTCCGGGAAATGAACTCTCCCCGGGGGCCAGGGCTTGTATCTGGATGCAGCCCCTCACCTGGGGGTAATGCCCCTGCCCAGAAGCGATTGGCACGATCATTTCCCAGGACAATGAACAACTGTAGGATGACAAAGGGCAGAGGCAACTGACAGGAACTCGAGTCGTCAGACATTTCAATCCTGCCCTCAAGCTGGGCCCACAGCCTTTTATGGATGCTTTTCTTCCATCTTCCCCACTTTTTCCCTCTTCAGACTCCTCACCTGCACTATCTCATTACTCCACACACTTGTGTCCAGCTTCAGGCTCTGTACTTTGGAGATCCCAGAACCCAGGGCCCGGTGCTGACCTGTTAGGGTATGAAGGGTATGTGGCATAGATACCCAGAACCTCCAGCCTCAGCCCCCGCTCCCTCTCCCTGTTTTAGCTAAAGGCCCCAGCCCTCACCTGCACACTGCTTGCAGATGACCACCCCGAGGTTGACAGCAGCCCAGTCTGGGCGGGAGGCGCCACAGTCCGCACAGTGCCGGTTTGCCCGATTGGACCAGATTTTCTCAGCCACCTCGTAGTCAGACAGGGTCTCGGTTACTGCTTCCTGCAGAGCGGCCGCCCAGCTCTGCCGAGCACCCCCAGACTCGGCTGTGAAGCTGAGGGGTGGACAGCCAGTCTGTGGGCATGGATACCCCCTCCTACCTGTCCCATCTCACTAGCCATTTCTGCAGGAAGCCCTGCAGGCCACTTCTGGGCCAGCCCAGACCATCCTGAGACCTTGACCCTGATCACTGGAATTCCATCAGTGCACACCCACAGACATCCTACTGAAGAGGCCTCTAGTCCTCTACCTGCCCTGGGTCTCCTTCAAAAGTCTCTCCCCCAGGGGTGCCTGGGTGGCTCAGTCTGTTAAGTGTCTGTCTTTGCTTAGGTCATGACCTCCCTGTTTGTGGGTTCAAGAGTGCAGAGCCTGCTTGGGATTCTCTCTCTCTCTCTCTCTCTC